>NW_020536511.1:0-19455 GCF_003426905.1 Ctenocephalides felis
AATATCAACCATAAATCAGCAATCTGAAGTTGCCGACTTCGTAGTTGAATAGGAATGAAATTGGCTGTTTTCTGAGAATAATGACTTTGCGATTACAACGCATCAGTTAGTTGTGACAATTAATTCTGGCCGTTCCATTTTTTACAGCCTATGGGGTAAAAGGACCAGATGACACTTTTTGAATAACAGCAAAAAACACACATGAATTCTTTAGGATATTACTGAACATTGTCAGATAGTTGTTTGTTTCATATATGTTATATGTTATTTATGATATAATTATTTTGGTTTTTGAACAATATATTGCTCGAAGTCAAATTGGACTTTTGTGCCCCCCCTACCCTTCTCAATCCTCCAAAACAGTACAAATTCAATTTTCAATTTAAATAAAACTATTATTAAAGTATTCTCTACTATTATAAGATGTTCCATATATCATTACATTCATTACATGTAAATTTCACCTCTGGCAATTTCTTTCGTTCAGCAACATTCGATCGCACCAAATGATTAATGCGTTTATTGAAAATAATAAGAATGAAAAATTGAAAGCATTACAATATTTTATCCCAAGTGGCCTACCGGAATTTAGTATTCATAATCAAGTTGAAGAAGCGTGAAATCTAATAATATGCACTACTGGTAAACCGATAAGGTTGTTGTTACATTGGTTTAACGCCATTAAAAATTGCATTGTGATACGCACGAACGGCAAAGAGAAAAACGACTCAGTCTACGATGCAGAAATGAACTCGTTGAAACGGCATCGATATTTCTGAATAAATCGAATGCAAAGCGAAACAACGATGCTGAAACAATAAAAACGCGCGAAACAACTCGCTGATCATTATTAAATGCCGCAGTGCGGAGCGCACAAGACAGAAGTGTCGCGCGTTCCGGGAGCAACGCGATCGCGCTGACTCGGCCTGTCGACGGACGAACAGGGCTGGCAGGTAAAGGACACACGCGGGAATAGACAGAAAAAGAACACGTTATGTACAACATATGTTTAGACAATATACTAGAAATAAAATGTTCAGAATTATCGATACATTATTGTTTCACCTTTTTTTGTTTCACTATAAAAATTAACTAAACTTTAAAAAATCGACCGCGAGCAATGCGTACTCTTACTGTGTTCCATATCGAAATGTCTCGGTAGTTCACAAAAACTGATCTTTGAAACAAATATATAAGTAAAGATATTATATGTGTTTATAGGGATATTACCAATTTCATGACTAAAGTATAACCCTCAAGTAAGTAAATAAATAAATAGGTCATATAAATATCTCAAGTTCTTTCTTCGTAAACCAAAGATGACATGATATAATATAGATTTGTAGATATAAATTTATAATCGAGTTGAAGAAAAGTGAAATTTAATAATATGCATTTACCATTTCTATGGTACATATTTAAAATGATATAAGATATTGTAAGAGTTTTATCGTGATCAACAGTCAAAAAATATCTTTGTCAATCTCAATTCAAAAATAGTGATTCACTGATATAGTACATCATTTGCCCTGCGGTAAAATGTCACTTACGCCTAGTTAAATTATAATTCGTTCTCAACCCTACCGTTTATCCTCTGCTCCGACATGAGTGTGGTGCCTCGTGATTGCCAGACGAAAGGGGATAAATCTGATCTCGCTAACAATGAGCTCTTGATAAGCGTCGTTTCATTTTATAATGCGTTTCGTTATTTATCAACATAGCCTGGGAGAAGCGCGAAACGTTAAAACGATTGATTCAAGATATCCAACGAGGATATGGATATTATCCACACATATGGCTGCTAACCATATGCAATATACTTGAAACGATGCTTCGATGATTTTATCGTTTTGTTTTGCCTAGTAAACAAATCAACTTGGATAAGGTTGCGTTATGTTTTTGATATTTTAATGATAGTATGTCGTAGGGCTCAATATAACCACAAGTCAATACGAAATACACAACACAAAACCTTGACTTTATTTTATTTGTTTGTTTTAAGTTACATCTGTTAATTAATATCGAGTAACAGAAATTTATTGTGAACTTAAAATACAAAATAATATAGAAGACTAGTGGTGCATAGCATCAAAAAAATGTTTTTTGAATCATTCAAATCCGGTGCTCCGTTCTATTAAAAATTTAATTTTCATTTCTTACATTTTTTGCGAAACGGCTGGACCAACTTTTGCCAAAAACTAATCAGCACGTCTTTCAATATACATACACACACCAATTTTTCCTTAGGTATGTCAAAATATTCAGAAACCGTAATGATATGCAAAAATTTATATATATACTACCCAAATATCAAAGTTTTTTTTTAAATTTAGAAACATTAAAAAGTTATCAAAGATCAAGTTAAACTGGATTTTACAAAATGAAAATTAAATATGTCATGATGGCAGTATGTTTTAATAGCTCTTTTCATACCTATATAAGTTAATTGAAACAAAAATATTTATATGCAAACAATATTATATTATGATAGTATAATGATATTCCCAGAGTATGTGTATACAATTTATATCTTTATGTAAAAATCAATGTATTGTATGTATTGAAGTCAAATAAAGCAAATTTTCAAATTAAATTAATTAAATTAAACATGTCACTCTCTGAGCGTGTCAGCATGTGGTGACATTTATTGGCTTATAACAATATTGATTTTAAATAAATACGATACTGCATGTACTATTTGAAAAGATTATTTCAAACAACTACATAGTGAACTTTCACTAAAGTCTTTATATGACACCTACATAAATATCAAAACTTACTGTCGATCGTAAAACTTACTCGATTGTGAATACTAGTGGCGAATGTAGATTGATTTTTTGCATCTCATATAGGTACATTTTAACAAATTACTAATTATTCAAGTTAAGACAAATTTTAATCTATAAATGACCTATATTATTATTCATACATTCACTGTTAACGTTTGCAAAATTAACGGCTCAGTCAAACATAAGTACTTAACTAATATAACATCTATGACATCATATTAAATCTGATGATTCCGTTAAACTGTCGTGTTCCTGCGCTTTCTAAGAGCAAACATAAAATAGTTAACAAATGGGTTAATATATTGAAGTTAACAAAATACACTTAATAACTTATAGAAGGATGAAATAGCGACGGTATGATTACAAAGTAGAATCTATTATCATAACATGTATAGATAAGCACCTTACAATATCCATATAAGCATTTGCCGCATACCTTAGAAGAAATAAGGATATGATATTGGAGGCTATCATAAAATATCATTTAAATCTGTATTAAGGTTCCTCGATGTTATGCGTGTGAACAAGCCAGTGATTCATTTACTTCCGTGACAATTATACATAATTGTGAGCATCACATAAATAAGGCATTCTATCGCTGAATTTGAATAATAGTATTTTTATGTAAATAGATACACATGGGACTATCAGAGGCAGCAATTTGACGATTTTACGTGTTCGCGCGTAGTTAAGGACTAGAAAATCTATCATTTATGAAAATTCGAATTCTAATCATGGCAGGACATGAAACTCGAAAATAGACAAAGATGACAAAACAAATAGATCATTAATATGTTTTATGTGTGCTTCTTTAGGTAAAATATGTAAACATAATATATATTTATATATATATATATATATATATATATAATATATTGCAAGCACGTGATTCATTCAAACTACGCAATTTGTTTCATTATTCATCCCTTACAATGTTGTTTATATACGCGCATCGATAGTATTCATTGTTATCAACGGTTCACCAAAATAACATACAAACTACGTAAAAAGTCTTATTACGAAGGTGACCATATTTTTTTGCATGAAATCCGGGACGGATTATAATGTGTGTGAGAGTGAAGGGGAGGAGGGTTGGTGAGGTAAAAATTTATATGCACATTTTTTCGGTTCAAATTTTGTATTATATTAAATATTTAAAAAAATATGGCAATCAAAACATTTTCAAAAATCCGGGACTATCCGGGACAAAACACCTAAAAGCGGGACAAATATTGCTTTTAGAAAAAGCCGAAAGTCGGGACTGTCCCGGCCAATCTTGGACGTATGGTCACATTATTAACACATTCTCCTAGAAATCCTTCTCTGCACACGCATAAATATTCAGTTTAATAATAAATATCAAAAGTTTTTGTTTGTAAATATACGAAATACTATAACATCATACGAAATTTAGTGCCTAAGAATAATTCTGATTTCTTCACATATGTGTGAAGACTCACACTAAACCCAACATTATAAATTGTATGAGCGTGTATGCAACAAAATTAATTATTTATATACCAATATTGAGTTCATTTAGAATTTATATTATTTACAATTGAACATTTTTAAATACCTAAAAATAAATATTTAATTGATCTGACCGTCGTTAAACGCGGAATCTTGTACATAATTACATTTCAAATACCACAAAGGAAGTAAAATGATATTTCCATATAAATTATAGCAGAATAAAATGTGAACGTATTGACAGCTGGATAATTGCCCATTAAGTACTCGTGATAATTAAAATATTTAACGCATGTACGCAACATTGAGTTAAACGAGTTTACATTCTGTAAACACGTGAAGAAAAAAATCTTGTGATTACAGCGAATAAATCAGACAAAACGCAGTAATGAGCGACTGAATAGAGTCAAGTATTCTATAATTACGGCATTTACAGTTTGCAACTTCGACGATGCGTGCAATCCAATAATACGCATTTCAGAAAACATCAAATGAACATAATTAGAAGGAACGTTTTTTTATATTTTTTATTTGCGGCTGACGTATCGCATAATCATGTGCGCCATGATACGAAAATAATGCCATTATCTTGTTCTTCCATTTTGTTGGCGTGTTGACAGCGGAGCTGTACATGTACTCATCATAATGCGGTATAAAGTACGTGGTATGCATTACATTAACAACTTACAACAACTCGTGCCTTTTATATTATTTCGTACGAATGCCACCATTCATATATCTAGAGATTTGAATTCTTGACACAACGTACGATCCATTACATATTTCAACTTTTGCACCAAGTTTCTCGTTTTGAAAATACATACTCGGAAAATACTCGGACTTAAAATGTAAAACTTATGTAAATGGTACGGTTGTGAAAGGGTACGGTAGTGACAGTCGTCATAACAGCTCAACTATACTGTTTTTGATATAGGGTGCAAAGCGAGAAAGATGAAGTGCATTAAATCAGCGCCCTACATTAACATAATCTGTAGACCGCATTACTTTTAAAATGTCAAAAGTAAGTTTTTTTGTTCGATATCTTTTAGTAATAACTATTACTTGTATACAGATAGATCACTTAGTTTGTTATATTGCTGCAAGTTTATCATTAGTAGTTAATTACCAGCAATTTCAATGCTCCAATTCCATTTTTACAATTCTATACAGAATTATGTTATGTATATAGACTTACACGTTTTATTTTTCCATATCTATTCAGAGAAATATAAATATATATTATGAAATTATAAATTATCTTCAATGATTGCTCGGACATGCTAATATGTTATCTATGTGACATGTAGATTATACACAGCTCAATCAGCAAAATTATAAATCATCCCGATTTTTCAGTATTTAGCATAAAAATTGCTTTGCGTCAAATATTATCTGCAACCCAATGCATTAAGCAAATTGCAAATCTTTAACATTACGCAAATGCAATCAATTTTGTTAGTTTTTCATATTTATCACTGAATTATTCTGTATAATTTTTTATTAAATTCACATGAGAGCGCCTGTAATAACATATAATAATATTATATGTTTTAATTTTAATAACATATGACAAATATTAGATCATTATAAGCAATAACAATATGTATTTTTTTCATTATGCATTTTCGAGCAAAAGTTAGGGTAATTATCCGTTGAACTGACGTCAACCTAATTAGTGCTTGATTATATAATGAACATTTTATGTTTTTTTTAGTATAATGAATTTGAAAAAATTTTGCAACAACTGTTTTGAAATACCAATAGTTTTAAATTATAGATGCAGCAAGGCTAAACATTTTAATTTTACATTTATTTGTTGTAAAAGCTGTGGCAATGAATACAAATTGAACACTATCTGATATTTTATGCATTTGTCTAATAATTGACTATAATTTCAGGACCTGATATACCCGGATTCCTGCTGCAGCCTTTCAGAAAACCAAAACGAGTACGAACCGCCTTCTCGCCATCGCAACTTCTCAAATTGGAGCATGCGTTTGAAAGCAACCACTATGTGGTTGGAGCAGAACGTAAACAATTGGCGCAGGCACTCAGTTTAACGGAAACTCAGGTAAATATCTTAATTTAATACAAGTTTTATAGTCATGAATACTAGAAATATTTGTTGTGGTAATCATATTTTTTATCAAAATGTAATTAATAAAATCACATAACAGGATAAGTGCTTATTTCTATAAGTACTTATAAGAATGATAAGAAATGATAAGAAAATTTCTTCTGTGTTTGGAAATTTATTTGATACCATGAACGGTATTTATTACATATATGTACTGATGCAATTGGGTATATTCACGGAATTTTTTTATTGTGTCGATAAATTTTATTAATTGAGTATTGATAAGTATGTTGAGTTGAAATGCTAATTGCATAAGATATAGAGATACATGTCCAATTTAAATAGATATTTTCTTGAGCGTATTTATGTTGAACACACATAGCTGTCCGTGGACGTGCTAATAAATAGCGCGAGTCAACGATGAAGCGTTCGAACATTTATTACCTTTCTAAAGCCAATCCTTTCGCAGACCGTACATTTCTATTTATATTGTGCAAAGTTTCGATGAGATCTCGATTTGTCCGGCAATAAATTTATAACTTCAGTATTGCATTAAGTATTGGCTTCTTATCGCCTTAATGCATCCGCATTATCCCGCTTTGTTGCCATCAATGTATACATCTAAACTAAAAAACTCTTTACTGGTATTAAGTAACCGTAAAAAATGCTCCATCCAATCGAATCGTTCGCCGTAATCGAAGTGTCAGACGATCTTTCATATCTGCTATCGGGCGGTCGGTCTCGGTTTGCGCGGGGTTAACGTCGTGCGCGCGTTCGGCGCAACTACGGAGGAAAGATTCGACTATACCTTTTAGGGAAAACTGGAATAAAATCACACTAGCCTTTCTTATTCTTGTACCGTCTCGGTAGTAACTTTAGTAAATGATTGTTGATAGATTATATTTACAATAAAAAGAATCAAGCGGCTTCATGTAGTTCAAATTTAAGATTATAATATGAATAAAAATACTTTCGAAAACGTCGTACGAATTGAAGTGATAGCTAGTTATATATTTTTTCCCCTTTACTTTCAAATATTGTTGTAAAAAATTCCTAACTTTACTTGTATTTGAGATTTTGGGGGTGGACCTTTTTATCCGCGTAACTTTGAACCCCGTTCTACCCTAAAAACCAAATAAAAATGAAAAATCATAAAAATATGTTAGAAGATGTATCGGTGTACTATCCAATAATTATTAGAACTGACAAAAATTTCTGATGATTTCATCCTTAAGGATACACTTTTAAACCTTTATCCCCTACTTCTTGTAGTATTATTAGTAGTGAAAGTGTGGAGAACAAGAATAACAGACGTAGCCTCACACTGCGCTGCGAACCTCCATCGGCGACTCTATTATTTTGTATCATTCGTGTTAAACATCGAGCACTGGCTGTTGTGAAAATTTTTAGAGATAAGTGCACATGCACTTATCGAAATTACTCCGTTGCTGTCAATAATATAGTGGATCTTGTTGGTATATCACGATACTTTCCTTGTTTGTTCTGTTTCTTCATAGTATGAAATGATTTAATGTCTTAATGCTGTACAAATAAAAGTTTTTCTGAGGTCTAAAATTACAATCATGCACAAACCATTTATTCACACGTATATGTATATATATATATATATATATATATATATATATATATATAATTACTTATGCCTATATACATTTATCTGCAGTACTAAATTGAATTACTATTAATACTTGTAAAACTACACTATTACTAATCTGTCATACTCAATATGATATATTTATGCGTCAGACATGTTTACATACTAAATCACATTTAATGGTGAGAATTATATGAAGTACGATAATAACTACTTAGTTCAAACTATGTTTACTACATTCTTGCAACTGCCTTTAAAAAAGTATTATATTGGCAAGCAGCAACAGATATGTATTAATAGAAGGATATATAATTAATTAAATGTCGGTTATTTTGTTATTGTTCAAGAAGGAGATCTACAGTATAATAAGTTAAGCGCAGACAATCATTTGTGATCAGACTTACTTTACTTTTATAGTTTTTTCTTATACTCACGTATAATGTATCTTTATATTTAGACAAAATACTAATTATATGTGAGGTTTACTAAATGGTGGCCAGCATGGGACAATGGTAACGGTTATTAGAATATTTCTATCACCAAACAGTTTTAAAAAACAAGTTTGTCATTAAGTTAATTACCCAATAATTTTTCCTTATTCTGCTATGATAGTAAGACATCAGTATTTCAAACTTACTTAACATAATTGGCTACTACCTGTACTCAAATGTGTTACGGGTTTTATGAAACTCGAGAAGCCCGTGTTATCTATTATCTAGCAAATGCCTTCTGCGTTTATGAATCTTTCTGCAAAGTGTGTTTGATCATCAGCGTCCTATCATAACATCACTCAACGCGTTTGCGGAGATACAGTCGCGTCCAAACATGGTAAAATCGTCGCCTTCGTAGAACATTAAGCTTGGTTGGATTATGTTTTGAATACGGCGTAAAAATATAATAATATTCATTGAATCCGAGCGTATTTGCTACGAAAACATGAGAAAAATGATCACTTCAATTGATAATATTTAGATTTTACAAATAAATTTTTCTCTTGAATGAATTGAAAAATAAACATACCGCTGCCACCACGTTATAAGCTCATAACGTGGTGGTAGCAGTATGTATGTAAAAAATAAAAATAATTATAATTGATGTTTATATGTAAAGATGGTTCAATAAAAAGTTAAACAGATCGAACAAAATTGTGCACAGAGGGATCGGGACGAGACAACGTTAAATTTTACATAAATTGCCTTTATGTTGAAATACATTGGAACGCAACTTTGAGCGTACTTTAGTGTGAATATTTGGCATAGTTTATTAAATAAAGGTTTGTATTTTTAATTTGCAACATCGATATCACAAATCATGCTATTATTTAATTTAATCAGTTATCTTGGTCTTTCTTGTTGATCGTTTTGTATACTCTAAAATAACTAATGTGTTGGTTCTTTACGTGGATAAATACAAAACTTTAGTTGAGATTCTTCAGATTATACTGCTCTAACCTTAACTATGATTGTTCCACCTTTTTGCAGAACTTATGGTATGAGTTCTGTTGTCATTAACAGGCTTTGTGATCTTGTGCAATACCTGTTTGTTTGCGGTCCGACTTGTTGAGATCGCTACTGACAAGACCAAAAGAGTTTTGTTGCCACTCGACGTGTTCTGCACAAATGACTGTAATAGGAATGTTTGCGAACAATGGCTTCCAGTTTTATGTGTTTAATTAAAATAATAACAGTGGTAAATTCACAAACCACTAGAGGAGAAGGAGATAGATAAATAATTTAGCAAATACATTTCTAAAAATTTTATTCACTTAAAAATGTTGGTTCTTCTTTTTGTCGAAGACGTACCAGGCTCAAGTTTAATTTCCGACGTGAATTTTTGTTTAAATTTCTATATTTCTATTGAATTTGTAATTTTAACAAAGAATTGTTGTCGTCTAAGCAAAATTACCTTTGTTCCATTCTTTTTCTATTTTGCTGGTCGGCACAACATTCTTAAGTGCTCGATTATATCATTGTAGAAGACTCACTTCTATAATGAAGTGATGAAATCTTGTTTTGCATTCTGCGATTATAATTAGATTCTTCACAACACTGCTGAACTAAATAATTCGTTTGTTATTACGTGAGCTAAAAAGTAGTGTTTTCACTTCTTGATATAAATATAGTAACTATTATTCAAAAGGCCAATTAAGTGTTATATAATATGATAAACTTCGGCATGAATTATTGGCAGTAACGATGAATTGTATTTGATGTTGCAATTAGGTGTGGATCTCATGCTATAATTGCAAGTGATTGTATTAAGCTCTGAAATTGGTATAAAATTTTGAACTTTGATTCAGTATTAATTATTTACGCAAAAACTAATTGCTCGTAATTAACCATCAATGCTCAACTTACAGCCAAATAACTAACAAAGTAATCTATCTGTATACAAGTAACAAGTGAAAGAAATAGAACATGGAAACTTACTTTTGACTCTTTAAAAGCAATGCTTTTGTAAAACATGTTAATGTAGGGCGCTGACTGAACGCGATAATATAGTTGTTTAAACAAACTTACTTAATCTTTCTCCCTTTGGACCCTATGTTAAAATCAGTATAGGTTAGTATGACGACTGTCACTACCGTACCCTAGTACAACCGTATTCAGTCTATCCTACCCATATACACTTGAAATCATATTTTAAATTAGACCAAGTCCACGTTTTTTAATTTCAAAAACAATTTCATCAATATCTTTATCATTCGTTGCCAAAACAAAAGAGGTATTGAGTGAGAATTAAATGTCTATTGTGCAATTACTGTTATCCGCCTTTGTTCCGTATTCGGTTGAATTTTGAATATAATTATCATCGATCTAGGCATTTAGTATTTCGAACACGAGCAGATCTTGAAAGAGCACTAATTGGCAATCTTTGTTATATTAGCTGTCGGATTGTTACAACGTATTTTATTGGACGGAACATCGTGCCAGTTTTATTGTTCAATGATTAGCGCGCTCGTCGGAGGCGTGGGATCCGCTACGGTTTGCTTTGCTCTCTGCGTTCGAATTGTAAAAATAGATCTCACTTTTAGAAAACGAATTCTAATAAAGACAAATCAATTGTTATAAATAAAATATATCAATAAAAGTCTGCTATATGCACGCAATTATATTCTTATATTTGATGATGGAAGATATGATGGAATATATTTATTTGCAATGGTGCATGTTACAGTATTCTGTAACAATTTATTTTATATGTTAATGATACATCCGTTCCAAGGTATACATTTATAAAAATACAATAGGGTAGAGTTTGATTTAACGATCCACGGATAAAAAGTTCGAACATCAATATCTCAAAAATAAGTAAAGTTAAGAATTTAACAACATCATTTGAAAGTATAGGGAAAAAAATGCAAATTGTGAAGGATGAAATGTAAATCGGGATATAATCGCCAATGTTTATTAACAAATGTAGTTTCTTCGGATGTTAGTTTTTTTAGTATATACAGTGTTATCTCTGTAAAAATTGTACCCATGAAATTTATATTTTGGGTTTGTTAGATACTGTAGCTTTTATTTTGTAAAATCCATTTAAAAGTACAAATAAAACATTGGACCTGTTTTAATCCTAGCTGCCCCATTTTAATCTACCAATGGGGTGACAATTTTTGGAAAAAAGCAAAAAAAAAACTCATTTTTACAATGATGAGTTTTACTGAAGATAATCAGATAGTTGTTTGTTAAGTGTGTTATTTGTTGTAACATAATTGGTTTGGTTTTCACAATATGATTGCTTATCCAAATTATATATATATATATATATCGTATATATATATATATATATATATATATATATATATATATATATGTTAAAATTCTATATTTGCTTGAATCATTTTTGTATTAAATTAAATAATTCAACGGTTCATTTATTTGATGCATTCTAATCTGCCAAATTTTTTTTCTTCCAAATGCTTTTTTCAAAAACTGAACCGGTTCATTTTTTATTTATTCTTCCAATATAAAATAGAAATTGTAATTCATTTCAAATTTATAACGAGTTTACACCGACTTACCCGTTCGTCGACTCGGGCAACAAATTGAGGTTTAATCATATCATACAAAGAAATCGTGGCCTTGGTGGTGAACAGGTATTGATTAATAAAAAAATATATGTATCATTGTAAAATGCACGTTATATGATCGAAATAGTTTTATTATCTGAGAATTTAAATGTATGTTTCGCATTAAAAACGTGCAGGTATTCGAGAATCACGATAGAATGTTCTGATCAATAATTATTGCATGGGAAGTAAAAATTTTGCATTGATATCTAAGGGATCGTTTATTTTGCTGCAATTGTGCTGCGATAGATAAATGTAATATAATACAATTAATATATTTCATGCATTTGCATTTGTAATTTTCATCATAATACGAACACTCTAATTTTGAGTTAGACGAAAACACTTAAAACAAAAAAGTGGATAATAGTGTTTAACAATTTTATGCAATTTTTGTCTATGATTCGATCTTTTCATATAATACAAACATCAAATGATAATGTTTCCGAAAATAGTGAAAAAACGTTAGGTAACTCATTTTTTGTTCATCACTTATTATTATTTTTATTTTATGTTTTTTATATCATTTCCATCCTTTTTAATCATATTTTATGCTATTTTGTTTGAGCAAACAAATAAAAAAATAATGAATAAAATAAAAACAAATAAATACATAATTTAATTTTTATGCAAAAAGGAATAATTTTGTCATCCCAGTATCTTAAGTTGCGGTAATAACTATTTCTCTAAAAATAGTTATTAAATTGAAAAATTATTAGTCAGGAGTAAGGATGTTAGTTAGCAATAATAAAGCAGCAACAATAAAACTTTTTTTCATAGAAACTTAATCTAAATAACAAGTTTCGGGCAAACAAATTTTATTTTCAATACAAATCAAATGACGGCTCAAACTATCATTGGTTGTTTGTTCTAAGCAGGTGTTTTGACCAAAAGTTTCCGGATTTTTTTATTTTTTCGATTATAATTACATTAATAAAAACTCTGTAGAAATTGATTGCGATCTTTTATTTTCACATGTCTAAATGTACATAATTGAAATGGTCGGGTTATAAATGGATGAGATGAATCAATTCATCATCCGTTGTCACATATCGGAATGGTCGGCCGACGTTCAGACTTATTTTTCTAGATTATCATCGCATTGTTCGCTTAATTCAATTCACTAATCTTGGCGCGTGTATAACTGTTATATCTACTTCATAAGATGTTCAATATATACAGACAGTATTCTAATGAATTTATTTCATACAAAAACAAACTAACAAAGGTTAATTTTTCACAATGACTCGCCTATTTTTGAAGCAAACTTCCTGTGGCAAAATTAGAACACTAGAACATTCAACACACTAGGAAACATTTCTAGTAATTGTCTAATAAAATTGTCTTGCCATATTCAAGATGAATAAACTAAAAACTCAATTAAAAATATATCCCATCATTGACAATAGTTAATGTATTCACCGGCTATTGATGCCTGATTAGCTGTCGCAATTATACATCGATTGAGTCACATTACTCATTCAAAACACGAACGGTATCGCTGACAAATAATATAAATTATCCTATAATTAAACCTGGAGAAAGTTACTTGTAACGAAGTTGATTACACGTTCAATAATCGATTTCTAATACTCTTCAAAACAAACCACTGAAACTTACACGTAATAATTAATACTGGTTTTATTGTGAATCCCAACGGTATTAGATAATATTTTATTATCGTTTTGATTAAAGATTCAGCTAATTATAGTCCTAGTTAGGTATTGTTTTATGTATATACTTACAGTTCTAGCCAGCCTCAGAATTGATCTTCATATTACTTTCTGGTAATTTTGATGATATAGGTTACTGATAAAACTAGTGAGTCAAGGTAACAGAAAAACTGCCTGAACACCGCAATATAGAGCTGCAAAAAATGATAATTTTCAAAATTCTTTTTCAACTATAACCCTAATAATTTTTCGAATGCACAAAGATTTCTACCATTTCCATTATTACGTCCCACATCTGTATATCTATATTCCACGGTCGCCTGATTTTTGGGTCACGAGCGGCAATTTGTCGAGATTGTGATACCAACTGCTAATTTTGCTGATGACGTTATAACAGTCTGTGAATATACAGTACACAAGCGACCCTTACAACTTTTCCAACCCTCTATAGGAAAGCAGATCCATTCAGGCTGCTCCGTCGTCATTACGAGTCGTTTTGGAAATTAGGGTGCTTTATAAAGTGAAGCGTCTGATTGGACGATCTTTTGTGATGCTTTTTCGCTGGGGCACTTTTATAGGATGATAAATGCTCTTTTGACCAAGTTTTATTCAAGGGTAGGGAAGCAGGGTTGCTCAGATTGAGAGTAGTCACATTATTAACTTCCCATCGGAGGAATGAGAGATATTCCGCTTGAGGGGATGTAAATGAATTTGTAATTTATGAATTAGCCATTCTTGTTACGATCTCAGATTTGTTTTCTATTGTTCGAAAATAGAAGACAAATAAAATAATTGCGCATTCATATGATCTGGCATTTAAGTGCACGCATAATGCAGATGGTTTAGAAGCTTGCATGTTTATGGGTTTGGAATATAATGTGTGTTCAAGCAATTTGATTCTTCTATTCTTTTTATAATCAGTTACATACGAATATATTAATCGAACAATAAATTTTTCTTTGTTTCTTTTTTAATTTCTTCTAAGATTTTTTAAGTTCATCATGTAACCTCCGTTTTTATTTCAGTAACCAGATTCCTAGGCTATATAATTATTGTATTTATAATAAAAAATCATTATGATGCTTATTATTATATTTTACTTTACTTAAGCGCAAAATAATGAATATTAAAGAATTTTGCAAATTCGTTTGGAAGATATAAGTTGAAATTTGCTGATTAGTGTGAAAATTTGCAGTCGTTTCCTTATAAATAATAATTAATGAAAAATTAAAATTTAAAAAATTCAAATATTTATCAAGCTGTATTGATCAACTTGATTATTTTCAGATATTTGAAATTATATACAAATTGCCTTGAAGTGAAATACCATTTACACATTGTTCAAGTATAAGATTATATTGCGTGAAATAGTATAGTAAACATTTTAAAATCTAAATCTAGTGTAATATAAGTATGGTAACAAATACAAAATAAAACGCTGTATATGAATACAATGAAATTAAAATAAACGATGTCAATAATATTTAAATTTTCAACAAATAACTTTATTATTAAATAATGAAATCAATTATCCATTATATGTGATTGAGCGTGAAATCTTTTTTTTCTATTTGTTTCCTCTTTAGATTTATTGTATTGGTGAACCAAATCGTAACTTAAAACCGAACTTTTCCATATATATATATATAATGTTTTGTTACTTAAATTAATCTGCAGACTCCGCTCATGACGCGTGTATTATCCTTGATTTAATCGTTCATGATGCGAATCATAGACTCGTTTTATTAACCGTTCAACCCTCCGAATTCGGGAACTAATAAATTATTTAAAAAGGGATCCCATCGCATTATTATAGAATTGTCATAGGCAAAAGGGCTGCAAATCGTGTGTGTGGATAAATATGTACATATATGTGTATGTATATGGGATCTAACGGACGCTATTTTGTGCTTGTTATTCGTTGCATTTTGTCGCGCTTTACACGCCGTTAACTTTGACAAATAACCTCCATTTCCTTCTTTTGAAATTTTATATACGACAATTTTTATATGCAGTATAGTCATTGGTTTTTATTTGATTTTGCGTATATAAATAGCGAACTTTAGCATAGAGTAGTTTTGTAAAGGACGCTTCAAAACATCATACAAAAACTAATATGTTGCAATGGAAAATAATTACAGTAAATACGGGTATGTGGCTAATATAAAAATAATGGCTGTGATGATAGGAAAGTGGCTCAAAACTTTGAAATTTCAAAACTGAAGATTCTAAACTCTTAACTGACAACGAGTTAATTTTTAATAGTTTATGATTATTGTTATTTTTTTCAACTTTGTACCACAGCAGTCATAATTTGATTAAATTTTTTTAACTGCTCTTATATTACACTTTGTTTATAGTTTTCTTTCGTTGATTTCTATTTGTTAGTACCTTACCTCTATTATTTAAAACTGTTTACTTAAAGAGACTGTATAAGTAAAACAGCTCATTTTATTTAGAAGATTGAAATTGCCAATATCAATGTAGTTATCCTTAAAATTTTGTAAATGTATTCCGTTGCATACCGATTAACATTTATATTACAAACTTATAATTACACCTACCACCGTTTTATACGTTACTAGTTTTACACGTTTTCTATCTTACACGGTTATGGAAATAATTTGTTTTTAACGAAATTTATCATTTTTGTATTCACATGAAATTATAAACACTAAACTATAATTCGCTTATATCTACAGTTACGAGTTCTATATAGTTTATGTCTATGATATAAATATGTAAATTAAGATGGGAACTCTCCGTTTCATGATAAAAACTAAATTTTATGTATAAGCTAGTTTGTTTGAAGTACCGAAACAAAAAGCAAGGCTTCACCATATAAGAATAAATTTTTCAAGTTACACGGCATTTTACGGAACCAATCTTCCGTGTATATATTTTGTTATATATACGAGGTCTGTTCAAAAAGTACCCGGAATTTTCGTTTTTTCAAAAAAATATTTATTTATTCGTCTACATTTATGTGGTCCCCTTCAAAGTAGTCCCCCCCAGATATAATACACTTATGCCAGCGTTTTTTCCAATTTTCGAAGCACCCTTGATATTCACTTTTTGATATGTCCTTGAGCACTCTCAGCGATTTTCTTCAATCGAGGAAAACCGCCGTCCTTTCATGGGTCTCTTCAACTTTGGGAATAGGAAAAAGTCACACGGAGCCATATCTGGTGAATTTTTGCACTTTGCAACACTTTATTTCATTTTTTACGCAAAATTTAATACAAATTCTTTGACTTTTCAATTCTTCCATTGTAAAAATCGCCGAGCTCAGAAAAACACGTCGAACCTTAGCGACTACCACAGACAAAGTAAACAGTGAATATAGCTGAAAATTTCATCATACTTTAGGGGCATGTATACCAACACAATAAAAAAAAAATTTGACAATCAGACACTCCAGACCCGCGAAATTTAATTATTAGTAATTCCGGGTACTTTTTGAACACACCTCGTATATATACACTACTTCTGTTACAAGACAGACATCAAACCATGGACAATTTTGATCATGGTGCATACACAAATAAATTTATAGCATTTTAACATGTATATGTATATAGCGATGATTATACTCTAAATCTGAAATAATCACGTATCAAATTCGAATTCTCCCTGGTTTACAATTGCATTCTAAACGAGACATCGACCGCTCTATTTGTTTGAGCGGCGTTTCCGCGTCACAAACTCATATACTGTATAAATAACTTGAAACCTTGTTAGCGTAGTCGACAATTAAAACGCGTAATCCGTCCATCGAAAGCTCCGCGGCACCAGACGCGCTTTATCGGGAGCTTTATCCGGCACGTTCGGCAAACAAAAGCTCGGCGCCCGGGAAACGGGAACGATCCCAACATGGCTGACGGCCACGCGCGCCCGGCTGAAAATGGCGGCGGCGCGGCGGTGAACATTCGCGCGATGACCGGGGACACTACAAATCGGGGGAATAAAGATCAAATCATCCCAAGCAATAAAGATCAAATCCTTCAGTTGTCGCCTAGACTCTTACAGGGTTGCAAGCGGTAGAAAACTAAGTAAATCGATTGGACATGTAAGTCGTTCTGCCTAATATTGTCATAGCTACTGTCCCGTAGACGAACGCAATATATTAACATAAAATTTCATTTTACATTATTATTATCGACTAGTTTGAATTTTTTTTAAATTTTACGTATGTTTTCTTGTTTCAAATTTATCAATCTTCTATAACGTATAACAATTTTTGTGATAGTTAAATTGTTTAAATAGTTATCTTGATTAAAATAAAAGAATTACACCTGGAATTAGTTTTAACATACATTTGGGCTAGGTGTAACATACAAGAATTATGCACAGATTCTAGTGAAGAAGATTAGGTGCAACTTATAATCCGTAAAATGTGCGAGAAATGTGAATTGTGTTACAGGAGACACTATATCTTTCATTTGTATTATGATAATAATTATAGTTTGCGTGGATTTATGATAAAAATATATATTAAAGAAGACATTATATATTTATTTGTATTAATTATAGTTTGCGTTGATGTACGAAAAGAATTATTTAGAAACAAGTCAATTTTCATAAAAATAAGTATAGAGAATGAATAATCAGAAGCGTTATTGTCGTTTTTTTGTCGTTACTTCTTCGCGCACTTTTTCTTGAAATTGATTAATTGTGAAATAATGAACAACATTCGTGAATATATGTTTACTTGATTTGGTAGAGGAATAGTTACAGCAACCTTTCATTTCGTAGAAATGTAATCAGTTGATTTCAGATGTTAAAAAAAGTTACAACAAGCCCCTAGCTGCCCTATAATTATATTGTTAAATCTTCCTATCGTCAGACATATAAAGTTTGAAGAATTTCGTCGAGTGATTTATACTCGTCTTTTTGCAATATAATCTTATTAGCGATCAACTATAATGTATCTTGGTATCAATAAACTAATCACTAATCTTTTGTACAGTCCATATAGTTTGAATTGCATGAACTAAATATTTTAATTGTTCGGTAGTATCACGTCGCCTCGCGAGGTCTCAAATTTGACTCCAAAATATGTATTTCGAAAAACCGAGAAAATTAGTTTTCGAAGACTGTAGCGAATCGCACAATATTCAATAGTTGTTTTGGAACTGTGATTTAGACCAGTTGGAATTTCAATCATAAAACATTTTTTTATTAATATGTCGAATAGTAAATTTTACCATGTTTGTGTATCGTAGTACAATAAATCAAAGTCAGTAAAATCAGTTCTGATGACAGTTAAGTAATTTCTTGTGCTTAAATGCGATATCAACGGTACGAATGTCTCGTAATAAGTATGAAAACGTTTTGCCGCAGTGACAATTTGTTCATATGAAAAGACAACCGTTCCCGGTGGTTTGAAAACGGAAAACGGAAGGCGGAAGACGTATACGAGCTGATATGATTGCCCTTTCTGCCACGGCATTCATTATAACGGATTATTTTGACAGTTAAATGGCATTTAAGCTTAAGTCGCTTAGTCGCACAATAATTAGAAACGATACATAGAAACATTTCGTATTTGAAGACAAAACGGTTAGTTTCGCTTATGGAAAGAAATAATGCGCGCGACGCAAATCACGATGTTACGATTTGATCAAAAATTGAAAACTTTCATTAATTAAAATAAATATTTATAATTAAGAATTTGTAATTTTGTTCGCTATTGATACACCCATCGTAATAAAAATTCTTGAAATATATTTAAAAAGTCATTACATTTAGGATAAGGA
>NW_020536512.1:0-28523 GCF_003426905.1 Ctenocephalides felis
CACCGTTGGGAATTCGAAGTTGTGATATATGAAAAAGAACTAAGAATTTTGAGACCTTTCAATGATGTATAATACTTTATATGTTTTCTTAGAGAAATATCGAATCGTGAGGAGTATTGCTCCAACCTAGCCGCACTTTGCATTTTGACAAGTTAACAACTACACAGATTGCTTTATACTATCTAAACCGTAAGAAGATACAAAAAACTTTGTTCGTACGAAAGATGCAGAATAAAATTACGAATAAAATGGTATATAAATGGTGTAGGTTGTGTTCATATAATTTTCTCTAGATTTTTCCGATTTTTCCGAATTTTCACGACGGCAACTCGCCTGTAGGCACACACCGTTGGGAATTCGAAGTTGTGATATATGGAAAAAGACCACTAAAAAGTTTTGAGACCTTTCTAATGATGTATAATACGTTATATGTTTTCTTTAGAGAAATATCGAATCGTGAGGAGTATTGCTCCAACCTAGCCGCACTTTGCATTTGACAAGTTAACAACTACACAGATTGCTTTATACTAATCTAAACCGAAAAGATACGAAAAAAACTTTGGTCGTACGAGAAGATGCAGAATAAAATTCGAATAAAATAGTATCTAAATGTTAAGTGTGTTCATATAATTTTCTCTAGATTTTCCGATTTTTCCGAATTTTCACGACGGCAACTCGCCTGTAGCCCACCGTTGGGAATTCGAAGTTGTGATATATGAAAAAGAACTAAGAATTTTAAGACTTTCTAATGATGTATAATAGTTTATATATGTTTTCTTTAGAGAAATATCGAATCGTGAGGAGTGTTGCTTTAACCTATCCGCACTTTGCATTTTGACAAGTTAACAACTACACAGATTGCTTTATACTATCTAAACCGTAAAAGATACGAAAAAACTTTGTTCGTACGAAAGATGCACAGAATAAAATTACGAATAAAAATGGTATATAATGTTTAAGTGTGTTCATATAATTTCTCAGAGTTTTCCGATTTTTCCGAATTTTCACGACGGCCACTCGCCTGTAGGCCACACCGTTGGGAATTCGAAGTTGTGATATATGGAAAAAGAACTAAGAATTTTAAGACCTTTCTAATGATGTATAATAGTTTATATGTTTTCTTTAGAGAAATATCGAATCGTGAGGAGTGTTGCTCTAACCTATCCGCACTTTGCATTTTGACAAGTTAACAACTACACAGATTGCTCTATACAGTCTAAACCGTAAAAGATACAAAAAAACTTTGTTCGTACGAAAGATGCAGAATAAAATTACGAATAAAATGGTATATAAATGGTTAGGTGTGTTCAAATAATTTTCTCTAGATTTTCCGATTTTTCCGAATTTTCACGACGGCAACTCGCCTGTAGGTCACGCCGTTCGGAATTCGAAGTTGTGATATATGGAAAAAGAACTAAGAATTTTGAGACCTTTCTAATGATGTATAATACTTTATATGTTTTCTTTAGAGAAATATCGAATCGTGAGGAGTATTGCTCTAACCTATCCGCACTTTGCATTTTGACAAGTTAACAACTACACAGATTGCTCTATACAGTCTAAACCGTAAAAGATACAAAAAAACTTTGTTCGTACGAAAGATGCAGAATAAAATTACGAATTAAATGGTATATAAATGGTTAGGTGTGTTCAAATAATTTTCTCTAGATTTTCCGATTTTTCCGAATTTTCACGACGGCAACTTCGCCTGTAGGCCACACCGTTGGGAATTCGAATTGTGATATATGGAAAAAAACTAAGATTTTAAGACCTTTCTAATGATGTATAATAGTTTATATGTTTTTCTTTAGAGAAATATCGAATCGTGAGGAGTATTGCTCCAACCTAGCCGCACTTTGCATTTTGACAAGTTTAACAACTACACAGATTGCTTTATACTATCTAAACCGTAAAAGATACGAAAAAACTTTGTTCGTACGAAAATGCAGAATAAAATTACGAATAAATTGTATATAAATGGTTATGTGTGTTATTCATATATTTTCTCTAGATTTTCCGATTTTTCCGAATTTCACGACGGCAACTCGCCTGTAGGCCACAACCGTTGGGAATTCGAAGTTGTGATATATGGAAAAAGAACTAAGAATTTTAAGACCTTTCTAATGATGTATAATAGTTTATATGTTTTCTTTAGAGAAATATCGAATCGTGAGGAGTATTGCTCCAACCTAGCCGCCGCACTTTGCATTTTGACAAGTTAACAACTACACAGATTGCTTTATACTATCTAAACCGTAAAAGATACGAAAAACTTTGTTCGTAGGAAAGATGCAGAATAAAATTACGAATAAAATGGTATATAAATGGTTAGTGTGTTCATATAATTTTCTCTAGATTTTCCGATTTTTCCGAATTTTCACGACGGCAACTCGCCTGTAGGCCACACCGTGGGAATTCGAAGTTGTGATATATGGAAAAGAACTAAGAATTTTGAGACCTTTCTAATGATGTATAATACTTTATATGTTTTCTTTAGAGAAATATCGAATCGTGAGGAGTATTGCTCCAACCTAGCCGCACTTTGCATTTTGGACAAGTTAACAACTACACAGATTGCTTTATACTATCTAAACCGTAAAAGATACGAAAAACTTTGTTCGTACGAAAGATTGCAGAATAAAATTACGAATAAAATGGTATATAAATGGTTAGGTGTGTTCATATAATTTTCTCTAGATTTTCCGATTTTTCCGAATTTTCACGACGGCAACTCGCCTGTAGGCCACACCGTTGGGAATTCGAAGTTGTGATATATGGAAAAAAGAACTAAGAATTTTGAGACCTTTCTAATGATGTATAATACTTTATATGTTTCTTTAGAGAAATATCGAATCGTGAGGAGTATTGCTCCAACCTAGCCGCACTTTGCATTTTGACAAGTTAACAACTACACAGATTGCTTTATACTATCTAAACCGTAAAAGATACGAAAAAACTTTGTTCGTACGAAAGATGCAGAATAAAATTACGAATAAAATAGTATATAAATGGTTAAGTGTGTTCATATAATTTTCTCTAGATTTTCCGATTTTTCCGAATTTTCACGACGGCAACTCGCCTGTAGGCCACACCGTTGGGAATTCGAAGTTGTGATATATGAAAAAAGAACTAAGAATTTTAAGACCTTTCTAATGATGTATAATAGTTTATATGTTTTCTTTAGAGAAATATCGAATCGTGAGGAGTGTTGCTTTAACCTATCCGCACTTTGCATTTTGACAAGTTAACAACTACACAGATTGCTTTATACTATCTAAACCGTAAAAGATACGAAAAAACTTTGTTCGTACGAAAGATGCAGAATAAAATACGAATAAAATGGTATATAAATGGTTAAGTGTGTTCATATATTTTCTCTAGATTTTCCGATTTTTCCGAATTTTCACGACGGCAACTCGCCTGTAGGCCACACCGTTGGGAATTCGAAGTTGTGATATATGGAAAAAGAACTAAGAATTTAAGACCTTTCTAATGATGTATAATAGTTTATATGTTTTCTTTAGAGAAATCGAATCGTGAGGAGTTGTTGCTCTAACCTATCCGCACTTTGCATTTTGACAAGTTAACAACTACACATTTGCTCTATACAGTCTAAACCGTAAAAGATACAAAAAAACTTTGTTCGTACGAAAGATGCAGAATAAAATTACGAATAAAATGGTATATAATGGTTAGGTGTGTTCAAATAATTTTCTCTAGATTTTTCCGATTTTTCCGAATTTTCACGACGGCAACTCGCCTGTAGGTCCCGCCGTTCGGAATTCGAAGTTGTGATATATGGAAAAAGAAACTAAGAATTTTGAGACCTTTCTAATGATGTATAATACTTTATATGTTTTCTTTAGAGAAATATCGAATCGTGAGGAGTATTGCTCTAACCTATCCGCACTTTGCATTTTGACAAGTTAACAACTACACAGATTGCTCTATACAGTCTAAACCGTAAAAGATACAAAAAAACTTTGTTCGTACGAAAGATGCAGAATAAAATTACGAATTAAATGGTATATAAATGGTTAGGTGTGTTCAAATAATTTTCTCTAGATTTTCCGATTTTTCCGAATTTTCACGACGGCAACTCGCCTGTAGGCCACACCGTTGGGAATTCGAAGTTGTGATATATGGAAAAAGAACTAAGAATTTTAACACCTTTCTAATGATGTATAATAGTTTATATGTTTTCTTTATAGTCTAAGAGCCCGTGGGCGAATGACAGTATGTATTTTACCACACCTGAGATTTTGTGCATCGATTCCTCTATACCTATCCTACATGAGATGGGGACTAACTAAGCCCAAAGTGGCGGACACAGCTACTGCGCAGCTGGTAAAGGTACCTTTTTTTTCGACCATTTCCGAACCATTTTACGACGGCTGCCGTTTCGAAAATTTGAAAATATAATATTATTACTATCGGAAAATACCAATGGCAGACGATTATCGCGCGGTTAACATGGTGGCAGACGATTTTGAAAATGCAGAAAAAATTTTTTTTGAATGTATTTTATGATGTTTGCCATTTACATATTTTATTCCTTATAGTATCAAAAGCTTATATTTATCATGGCAGACGTGTACCTGGCGTATCAACATCAGCAGAGTTAAAAAACTCGGCTACCATCCGGCCTGATAGTATAAGCAATATTTTCATATTGATAATAGAAATTAATATTTTTTAGTCTATATGTGACATTTCATAATGTTGATGAGCGGAAATAAAAGGATTTTTTACTCTAAATTCATGAATATTAAAGTATTCAAACGATAACAACAATTATTGTGATCTTTAATCAATTTTTTTGTTTATTCTAGTCTAATTTCAAAATGTTGTATAGAAATAAAGTTATACAATATTATATACACACACACATATATATATATATATATATATATATATATATATCTTTAGTTATCATCTCGGAGCCATATCTCTGTTTTGATGATTCCTCATCATCTGCTGTAAAATCAGATTCTAATAATAAAGTCAATTGTAAAATAAAAATTATTTGAAAATCCAACTAAAAATGTTTGATACAGACGAGATTGTCCGACCATACTTAAGAAATAAAAATAAAAATATAATAATATAAGAGCTGAATAGCATTAAAAAGATCTTGTATGGGGGTTCTTTGTTAAATTTTCTTCACCTAGTGCAGCAAACGCATATTTTATTCCTTATAGTATCAGGAGCCTATATTCATCGCGGCAGACGTGTACCCGGCGTATCTACATCAGTAGAGTAAAAAGACTTAGCTATCATTCGGTCTGATTTGGTATGCGACCAATATTTATACCCATCCATGAAAGATAATGAGAGACCTCTCTTAAGCTAGCAAGACCAAATTAGCAAAATCGATCCGGACCTGTTGTATTATTTAGTACTTATTTTGTACTAATTTGTACCACAAAAAAAATGTACTACGTGCCGTTTAAAAAAAAACACGTGGCGCTGCTAGCTTTAATATTAAGCTAACAAGACCACTTTTTGTTTTTCAAGAAAATAAATAAAATTAAACGGAAATTGATTAATTTAAATTTGTACTAATTTGTACCACTAAAATTAAACCAAAAAAATAAAAAATAGCTACTAAAATCAGTACTCCATGACGGCCGGACCGCCCTAATATGAGACGTTTCGTGAAGATAGGTATATAGTGCAGAAAAAAAGCCTGTATTGAGGTCAAAAAAAAACAAAATAATCTTTGATAATCTTCTTATATATAAAAATGGATCGCAAAATGTGTTGGTAAGCGCATAACTCAACAACGCCTGGACCAATTTGGCCAATTCTTTTTTAAAATGTTTATTCATGTCCAAGGATGGATCTTACGGCAAGAAAAAATCGAATAATTGCCGGGAAAACCCTAAAAACAGCCCTTTTCTTTTTTAATCGAGTAGGCAACGAAATTTGTAGAAAAAACAATGATCTATGTCATGACATTTTGTGTAGTTTTTGATAATTTAATTTTTAATATATTTATATAAACATAAAAATATCTTTCTATTAATTAACACGAGCTATATTGGCAGCCAAAAACATTGATGTAAATGAATTAAATTTCAAAATTCAAGAACAAAACAAAAATTACAAGCGAATCAGTTGATTCGGATTCGGTTGATTTTTTAAACTCGCTGGATTAGGTAGGATTGTCACCTCATAATCTTCAATTAAAGGTTGGATCGGCAATTATAATGTTGCGAAATATCGACCAACCGCGCCTTTGTAATGGCACAAGGTTAGCGTTAAAAAAAACTACCAAACAACGTGATGGAAGCAACGAAATATTGAAAGGATAGTATAAAGCAGAAGATGTTCTCGCACCGTGCATCCCAATGTTTCCGACTGATGTGCCATTTGAGATTAAACGACTATAGTTTCCAGTGCGTTTATGGTATCATTAAGTGTTTGTGGTATTAATTTTGAAAATCCATGTTTCTCACATGGAAAAATGTATGTTGCCTGTTCCCGTATTGGAAAACCATCAGATTTGTTTGTCTATGCGCCAGGTAATCAAACAAAAAACATCGTTTAGGGGGCGTCCATTAATCACGTGAGGTTTTTAGGGGGAGGGGGGGTTTGACAAAAAATCACAAAATATCACGTGGGTGAGGGAGGGGTATAGCAAGATATCACGTGTATTTATTATTTTTATATTTTTATAAAAAAGTTCAAACATTTAAAAAAAAAAATTAAAACTTTTACAGTTTTTTCACGTAACTAAAAATACACGTGATGTTTGGTGGGGGAGGGGGGGTAATTTTGAATATCACCAAATATCACCAAGGGGGAGGGGGGGTCTAAAAATCCCTAAAAACTTGCTCACGTGATTAATGGACGCCCCCTTATCACAAAGCACTACAATGAAAATTGAACTGATTTTTGAATTATGATTTACATGATTAAAATTACTTTCTTTTAAATGCTTATAGTGTTTTATTTAATTATTTTTAATTCACACCGAATTATTACCAGGGTGACGGTTCTATTCAGGATAATTTTTTGAACAAAACACCGCCACATTACAATTTTTTTTGACAAGACGAAGTCTGTCGGGTCGGCTAGTAATATTATAAAATCACTGATTTTTATAAAAATTACTATCACCGTTTTGTCACAAATCATCCCTAAAATAATGTTAAGGCATCTAGTACGGCAAAATTTAAATTGAACTATAATTATCAAATTATATCAAGGCATTATAGGCAATATAATATTTAGTTTTAAATTACTTAATTTAAGGTTATGTGCCTTTGCCCTTACGTCTCCAATCATCCCCAAATTGTACTTACGTCTATGCTGAATCATTTGCAACATACAAGTTCAAAGTATAGAAAAAAAATTGAACAAGCAGAATCAAATGAAACTAATACAGTAAAAACATTATAATATCTAGTATTTAAATAGAGAGTTTCAGATTTTGTACCACTGCCCTTCTCTCATTAATCAACCCCAAAGTATATTTAGTCCCATGTTGGAGCGGATGTATGGTCGGACAATCTCGTCTTTATTAAACATCTTCAGTTGGATTTTCAAATAATTTTTATTTTACAATTGACAATTTTACAGAATCTAATTCAGCGGATGATGAGGAATCATCAAAACAGAGATATGGCTCCGAGATGATAAAGAATATATATATATATATATATATATATATATATATATATAATATTGTATAACTTTATTTTTATACACGATTTTGAAATAAGACTACAATAAATAAAAAAATTGATTAAATATCACAATAATTGTTGTTATCGTTTGAATACTTTAATATTTATGAATTTAGCGTAAAAAATCCTTTTTTCCGCTCATCAACATTATGAAATGTCACATATAGACTAAAAAATATTAATTTCTATTATCAATATGAAAAAATTGCTTATACCGGTATAAAACATGGAGATTTGTGCATACTATCAGGCCGGATGGTAGCCGAGTTTTTTAACTCTGCTGATGTTGATACGCCAGGTACACGTCTGCCATGATAAATATAAGCTTTTGATACTATAAGGAATAAAATATGTAAATGGCAAACATCATAAAATACATTCAAAAAAAATTTTTTTCTGCATTTTCAAAATCGTCTGCCACCATGTTATCCGCCCGATAATCGTCTGCCATTGGTATTTTCCGATAGTAATAATATTATATTTTCAAATTTTCGAAACGGCAGCCGTCGTAAAATGGTTCGGAAATGGTCGAAAAAAAGGTACCTTTACCAGCTGCGCAGTAGCTGTGTCCGCCACTTTGGGCCTAGTCAGTCCCCATCTCATGTAGGATAGGTATAGAGAAATCGATGCACAAAATCTCAGGTGTGGTAAAATACATACTGTCATTCGCCCACGGGCTCTTACACTATTAGAGAAATATCGAATCGTGAGGAGTGTTGCTCTAACCTATCCGCACTTTGCATTTTGACAAGTTAACAACTACACAGATTGCTCTATACAGTCTAAACCGTAAAAGATACAAAAAAACTTTGTTCGTACGAAAGATGCAGAATAAAATTACGAATAAAATGATGTATAACTCGCTATATGTCATAATATATTTTTCATGAGATTTTTCAATTTTTACTTTAAATTAAAAAATGTTTGAAATTTTTCGCTGACTTTAAATTCATTTGCGGGTTATGCTTTTTTTACAATATTGTTTCAAATGATGTAAAAAGTTAAATTAGCGAGGTGCCTCAATATGCAAAAAATTGGCCCACCCTAATATATATATATATATATATATATATATATATATATATATATATATAATAGTGCAACTTGTCAAAATTTTAAAATTTAAATTGGCCCAATTGTATTGTTGTAGATGATGTAAGAAAACTAATAAGTATTGGTCTGAAGGTTATTGTAATAGTTTGTGATCAGTTTACCTCTAATTGCTATAAATATAATAACTATGAATGTGTTTCTTAGAGATACTGGAACTATATAAAACACGAAATCTCGTCTAGAATAAACTAACATTTGAGATAGATGGCCAGTTATGATATAACTTTTGTATGATCCTCCACAATAGCTAAACTAAGAAATAACTTTAGATTTATAGATCAAAAAGGAGAGGCATACGAAGAATGCTGGAAAGATATCAGATTATTATGACTTTTATAACAATTTTGTATGTTTTGCCATTGCACTACTTTAACGGAACACCTCGATGAAACAAAAATAAAAAATGAAGGTTAGCTTGGCAGCACAAGAATTTCAAAACTTATAGCTCTTAGACTTCAATATTTCAATGTACATTCTCATGAAACAAATGTGAGCACTACTTCAGAAGGTACTGATAAACTTTTGGAGTTCATGAATTGTCTTTTTGATAATGTTAATTATTTAGCTCATTTTTCAACAAATGACAATATATGTCGTTGTGCCATTAATCATAATTCTGTGCCAAACTGCAATGCAAGTGTTATTCTCAATGCATTTTATTAAAACAGATTACATTATGAAAACTTCTACAATTGAAAATTAAATTAGAACCATAGATGATTTGGAACATATTTAGGAAAAATTCAAATTCAATTAATTGATTTAATCACTTGCGTATGCAAAATTTTAATCAGAACACCCTGGAAGACTTTTTTGGCAACATAAGAAGGCAAGGTGGACATATTAAAAATCCAAATCCTTATTCTTGGTAATTGTGATAATAAATTAAATTATTTGGACTTATATTTTGTTTACTTTTTAATTTAAGTATAATTTAATATATATATATATATATATATATATAATGTCTCTATAATATCTATATAATCTCATTTTCTGTAGTCTTAACTAAAGATGTTGCAAAGGTGTTAAAATTCTCCACGTTGCAAACGATACCCGTGGAGTACGTACTGATTTTATTCACGGGTAGTCACAAAAAATCAAAAATGGAAAAAATGACAATGTAAGTAATTTAAATCCAATTCTTTATTGTTCAGGACGTGTACATATTTCTATTTTTTACTGTGATAGATTTAATACTGAAAATCCGAGGCCGGACGGTGTCGGGGACGTCGCCTGGACCACAACCTACTTGGGACATGCAGTGGCATTATGTGCCATTGCATATGACGATGAAGGTATAAATATAAATATACGAACTAAAAAATCTAAATCTTATATATAAGTATATATAAGGAACTTATATACAAATTTAAGCAATTTTTCATTATAATTTTTCTTATGGCAGATTGCGAGCTCCAGATAGTTGGAGAAGTGTTGAACAAAATTCAGGCAGCAATCAGAGCAGAGTGGAAGACGGTGGCTTTGCTGCCGTTTGAAATGCCATACCACACAAAGATATTTATTGACCTATTCAATAAAATAATGATAAATACTGAGGGCGTTAGCCTTCGAATTTATCTTGACAAGGTAATGTAGCATTTATATAATATTACTAGCTGACCCGGCAAACGTTGTTTTGCTAAGTTAGGTATTTCTAAGCAACTTCTTAAGAATAAAAAAAAGAATACTTTATTTTAGGAGTGTAAGAATGTATAGTTTGAATGGTATAGACAATGAGGTATTTTATAAACACAATAAACTCCAAAGTCTACTTGGATAATAATAAATTATATAATTCAAAATAACAATATTCGTTTGACCATATTTTGTTAATACAATCAAACTGGAAGTTTTATACACTTTCTATAAAAATATGGTATAATTCAATCCAAGTCTTTTTTAGTCTTTAGCCGTGGTCAATGTTCAGTTGGTCATTTGTGCCCCACACATATGTAAGTTTTTAAAGTGTTGAATCTCACTCAAAATTAACATTACATTTTATAAAACAATTAAATAGTTAAAATCTATATTAAGGTCTCGTGAACTAAATCACAGTGTTCACAACCCAAAAAACTAACAACAAAAGGAAATCATAAACTTTCGTTATGTATTATTATTATTTAAGTAGTGGTCTGTTATATCTGGGAATAAGTTATTCGACAAAATGTCCCCTTTAATCGATTCCAAATTTATATTCCAAAATAATTATATACTTGAAAATGTTTTATAAATACTAATGAATATAAAATTATGCAACTAAGATTGGCCCAATTCGTACAGCCGTTTTAACGTTTTACCCCGATTGTTATATAGCTATATAAAATGGACATTTCTTCTTTATGAATTTGCTTGAACATATGTAGATTTTCGACATGAGTGCATATTGTGATAAATTTCAATATGTTTATTTTGATTTTCCTTTTCTACAACTGTGTATCCAAATTAGTGGTATCTTTGTTATCACCATGACCACTATATAGTATGCTCGGGAAGTAATTGGGAAAAGACCCGATCGATAACAGTATTAGTATCTAAACACCTTAAGAAAAATTCTGTGAAAAATCTATTATCATGTGGGACATGTTGAGCTATTTTAATTTTTTCATTGCAAATTGGAATGCTGGAAAAACTTCTTTCTATGCATTAGAAAGCCTATTCGGATGATGAAATCATGTATTATAATATAATGCAAGTTCGTACTGCTGATACTTTACATTCTTCAAAATATAAATGTCATGGACCATATAACTACAAAACTCCTTATAGTATTGTAATGAAAAATTTGTATTGTAAATAGATTGTACTGTATATATTCGAAATGATTACTTCCATATCTATTTAAACTGTACTTATGTGGATGTAAAATAACATAATGTGAGCATTATAAGCAATTTTCAAACAACTTCGTTTCCGAAGACCTTTATGAATATGATTTCTAAAATTACTATCTGTGTTATAATCCAATTTTCTTATTCATATCGCTGTCTATTATAACTTGCAATAAGTGATTAGACAGAAACGTCTATGGTGTCCCCTTCGATGAATTCCAAATTTAGGATCTCAATTTGAATAACCTAAATGCAATAATAATATAATTCATAAAATGTTTTGGTAACACATTATTCACATTAAACCAATAACTACTTGCACAGCACAGCGTTTGAAACAAAATTATTTATTTATTCTTTCATAAGCAAGCCTTAATCAATAAGAATAGTATTATTTCAAGCTCTTGATCAAAGAATACAAAAAGGCAGTGAGCATACACTTGAGAACTAAATAAAAACCTCATATAAAATCAAAATAAGCATTCTTATCACCATTTAAAAATATATAAATAATTAAATTTTAAAATTAAAAGAATAACACATAATCTGTTTTAACTTTGTTTTGACATATGAGTAGTGTTCATCTGTCATTTGAATAACATTGTGTGGGAAGCCATTTTGAATCAAGTGCTGTTTACCAAAAATTTTCAAATTAAAAATGTAAAGTTTCCACGCGGATTTGAAATATTATCTCACCTTTTGGACAATCTCTGGATTGGCAAGAATTTTTCAAGACTAAGACTGGCCAAATGCATTCAGCCGTTTTCGAGTTTTATTCGGACATTTGAAAGACAGCTCCATTTTTATATATAAGATATAAATACATTCGTAAATATACTTAGCTTAGACAAAATTCAGGCAGCAATCAGAGCAGAGTGGAAGACGGTGGCTTTGCTGCCGTTTGAAATGCCATACCACACAAATATATTTATTGACCTATTCAATAAAATAATGATAAATACTGAGGGCGTTAGCCTTCGAATTTATCTTGACAAGGTAATGTAGCATTTATATAATATTATATAAATACATTCGTAAATATACTTAGCTATAAGTTGTTATAATAACATTAGTGAAAGTGTTGAAGAGGTGCAATCCATGGATAATTGCAATTATCATGACATTGCATGTCAAGACTCCCAAGATAAAAGCGCTTCTGCTAGTATTGACAAGATGAAGTGCTTTGTATTCCGCTTCCACTTGTTTCTGACTATTTTAATATTGAAGAAGAAGCGTATGATATTCCAGAATTACCTTTGAAGTGCGAGCTAGGAAATCTGTTTCAGAGAAACAGCATTACGATGCAGTGTATGACACAACTGCTGGGTATTCTAAGACGCCATGGGCACAAAAATGAATTACCGGCCGATGCTCGCACGTCATTGGGCACTCCAAAATATGCCACCGATCGTATAAAATTAATTAACGGTGGTTCATACATTCATTTTGGGGTAGAAGAACGTATTCCACATTCTATTGACGAAGAGTTCGGCTAGTGCCTTTTGGCCCATATCTCTGATGTTAGATTCCACAAAAGGTTGAACCATTTCTAGTAGGGGTGCATCATGGAAATGGTAAACCAGACGATGCAAACATTTTCCTGAAGCCTTTTGTGGAAGAAATGAAAGTGTTACAACAACATGGTGTAATTTGTCTCAATAGAAATTGTCATGTTTATGTACTGTGTTAGTCCTGCGCGTGCGTTCATTACAAAGACAACTGGGCATGCGGCGGGTTATGAAAGCTGCTCCAAATGTATTCAAAGAGAAGAGTTTTCAACCCATGTCATTTTAAATAACACATTTTCAGATCTTCGAACAGATAAATCTTTTCGCATGAGGACGAACGAGCTCTTAGACTTCAATATTTCAATGTACATTCTCATGAAACAAATGTGAGCACTACTTCAGAAGGTACTGATAAACTTTTGGAGTTCATGAATTGTCTTTTTGATAATGTTAATTATTTAGCTCATTTTTCAACAAATGACAATATATGTCGTTGTGCCATTAATCATAATTCTGTGCCAAACTGCAATGCAAGTGTTATTCTCAATGCATTTTATTAAAACAGATTACATTATGAAAACTTCTACAATTGAAAATTAAATTAGAACCATAGATGATTTGGAACATATTTAGGAAAAATTCAAATTCAATTAATTGATTTAATCACTTGCGTATGCAAAATTTTAATCAGAACACCCTGGAAGACTTTTTTGGCAACATAAGAAGGCAAGGTGGACATATTAAAAATCCAAATCCTTATTCTTGGTAATTGTGATAATAAATTAAATTATTTGGACTTATATTTTGTTTACTTTTTAATTTAAGTATAATTTAATATATATATATATATATATATATATATATATATATATAATGTCTCTATAATATCTATATAATCTCATTTTCTGTAGTCTTAACTAAAGATGTTGCAGAGGTGTTAAAATTCTCCACGTTGCAAACGATACCCGTGGAGTACGTACTGATTTTATTCACGGGTAGTCACAAAAAATCAAAAATGGAAAAAATGACAATGTAAGTAATTTAAATCCAATTCTTTATTGTTCAGGACGTGTACATATTTCTATTTTTTACTGTGATAGATTTAATACTGAAAATCCGAGGCCGGACGGTGTCGGGGACGTCGCCTGGACCACAACCTACTTGGGACATGCAGTGGCATTATGTGCCATTGCATATGACGATGAAGGTATAAATATAAATATACGAACTAAAAAATCTAAATCTTATATATAAGTATATATAAGGAACTTATATACAAATTTAAGCAATTTTTCATTATAATTTTTCTTATGGCAGATTGCGAGCTCCAGATAGTTGGAGAAGTGTTGAACAAAATTCAGGCAGCAATCAGAGCAGAGTGGAAGACGGTGGCTTTGCTGCCGTTTGAAATGCCATACCACACAAAGATATTTATTGACCTATTCAATAAAATAATGATAAATACTGAGGGCGTTAGCCTTCGAATTTATCTTGACAAGGTTTTGTAGCATTTATATAATATTACTAGCTGACCCGGCAAACGTTGTTTTGCTAAGTTAGGTATTTCTAAGCAACTTCTTAAGAATAAAAAAAAGAATACTTTATTTTAGGAGTGTAAGAATGTATAGTTTGAATGGTATAGACAATGAGGTATTTTATAAACACAATAAACTCCAAAGTCTACTTGGATAATAATAAATTATATAATTCAAAATAACAATATTCGTTTGACCATATTTTGTTAATACAATCAAACTGGAAGTTTTATACACTTTCTATAAAAATATGGTATAATTCAATCCAAGTCTTTTTTAGTCTTTAGCCGTGGTCAATGTTCAGTTGGTCATTTGTGCCCCACACATATGTAAGTTTTTAAAGTGTTGAATCTCACTCAAAATTAACATTACATTTTATAAAACAATTAAATAGTTAAAATTTATATTAAGGTCTCGTGAACTAAATCACAGTGTTCACAACCCAAAAAACTAACAACAAAAGGAAATCATAAACTTTCGTTATGTATTATTATTATTTAAGTAGTGGTCTGTTATATCTGGGAATAAGTTATTCGACAAAATGTCCCCTTTGATCGATTCCAAATTTATATTCCAAAATAATTATATACTTGAAAATGTTTTATAAATACTAATGAATATAAAATTATGCAACTAAGATTGGCCCAATTCGTACAGCCGTTTTAACGTTTTACCCCGATTGTTATATAGCTATATAAAATGGACATTTCTTCTTTATGAATTTGCTTGAACATATGTAGATTTTCGACATGAGTGCATATTGTGATAAATTTCAATATGTTTATTTTGATTTTCCTTTTCTACAACTGTGTATCCAAATTAGTGGTATCTTTGTTATCACCATGACCACTATATAGTATGCTCGGGAAGTAATTGGGAAAAGACCCGATCGATAACAGTATTAGTATCTAAACACCTTAAGAAAAATTCTGTGAAAAATCTATTATCATGTGGGACATGTTGAGCTATTTTAATTTTTTCATTGCAAATTGGAATGCTGGAAAAACTTCTTTCTATGCATTAGAAAGCCTATTCGGATGATGAAATCATGTATTATAATATAATGCAAGTTCGTACTGCTGATACTTTACATTCTTCAAAATATAAATGTCATGGACCATATAACTACAAAACTCCTTATAGTATTGTGATGAAAAATTTGTATTGTAAATAGATTGTACTGTATATATTCGGAATGATTACTTCCATATCTATTTAAACTGTACTTATGTGGATGTAAAATAACATAATGTGAGCTTTATAAGCAATTTTCAAACAACTTCGTTTCCGAAGACCTTTATGAATATGATTTCTAAAATTACTATCTGTGTTATAATCCAATTTTCTTATTCATATCGCTGTCTATTATAACTTGCAATAAGTGATAAGACAGAAACGTCTATGGTGTCCCCTTCGATGAATTCCAAATTTAGGATCTCAATTTGAATAACCTAAATGCAATAATAATATAATTCATAAAATGTTTTGGTAACACATTATTCACATTAAACCAATAACTACTTGCACAGCACAGCGTTTGAAACAAAATTATTTATTTATTCTTTCATAAGCAAGCCTTAATCAATAAGAATAGTATTATTTCAAGCTCTTGATCAAAGAATACAAAAAGGCAGTGAGCATACACTTGAGAACTAAATAAAAACCTCATATAAAATCAAAATAAGCATTCTTATCACCATTTAAAAATATATAAATAATTAAATTTTAAAATTAAAAGAATAACACATAATCTGTTTTAACTTTGTTTTGACATATGAGTAGTGTTCATCTGTCATTTGAATAACATTGTGTGGGAAGCCATTTTGAATCAAGTGCTGTTTACCAAAAATTTTCAAATTAAAAATGTAAAGTTTCCACGCGGATTTGAAATATTATCTCACCTTTTGGACAATCTCTGGATTGGCAAGAATTTTTCCAGACTAAGACTGGCCAAATGCATTCAGCCGTTTTCGAGTTTTATTCGGACATTTGAAAGACAGCTCCATTTTTATATATAAGATATAAATACATTCGTAAATATACTTAGCTTAGACAAAATTCAGGCAGCAATCAGAGCAGAGTGGAAGACGGTGGCTTTGCTGCCGTTTGAAATGCCATACCACACAAATATATTTATTGACCTATTCAATAAAATAATGATAAATACTGAGGGCGTTAGCCTTCGAATTTATCTTGACAAGGTAATGTAGCATTTATATAATATTATATAAATACATTCGTAAATATACTTAGCTATAAGTTGTTATAATAACATTAGTGAAAGTGTTGAAGAGGTGCAATCCATGGATAATTGCAATTATCATGACATTGCATGTCAAGACTCCCAAGATAAAAGCGCTTCTGCTAGTATTGACAAGATGAAGTGCTTTGTATTCCGCTTCCACTTGTTTCTGACTATTTTAATATTGAAGAAGAAGCGTATGATATTCCAGAATTACCTTTGAAGTGCGAGCTAGGAAATCTGTTTCAGAGAAACAGCATTACGATGCAGTGTATGACACAACTGCTGGGTATTCTAAGACGCCATGGGCACAAAAATGAATTACCGGCCGATGCTCGCACGTCATTGGGCACTCCAAAATATGCCACCGATCGTATAAAATTAATTAACGGTGGTTCATACATTCATTTTGGGGTAGAAGAACGTATTCCACATTCTATTGACGAAGAGTTCGGCTAGTGCCTTTTGGCCCATATCTCTGATGTTAGATTCCACAAAAGGTTGAACCATTTCTAGTAGGGGTGCATCATGGAAATGGTAAACCAGACGATGCAAACATTTTCCTGAAGCCTTTTGTGGAAGAAATGAAAGTGTTACAACAACATGGTGTAATTTGTCTCAATAGAAATTGTCATGTTTATGTACTGTGTTAGTCCTGCGCGTGCGTTCATTACAAAGACAACTGGGCATGCGGCGGGTTATGAAAGCTGCTCCAAATGTATTCAAAGAGAAGAGTTTTCGACCCATGTCATTTTAAATAACACATTTTCAGATCTTCGAACAGATAAATCTTTTCGCATGAGGACGAACCCAGGACATCACACAGGTGACTCCCTTTTGGAGGAATTAAATATCGGAATGGTATCTCAAACAGCACTCGACTACATGCATATTGTCTGCCTGGGTGTCACCAAGAGACTTTTAAGGCTCTGGGTAAAAGGAACGAGAGACGTCAAATTAGATGACAAAACCAGGGATACAGTGAGCGAATATTTACTAAAATTTAAAGCTCACATTCCAGCAGAATTTTCGAGATTACCCAGTGCGCTTAAAGACTACATGAACTGGAAAGCCAAACTACATAAATTTTATACAACTTAGTTTGGGAATCAGGATCTTGTGATCCTGAAACCTTAATTGAGAAAAATGATATAGCTAAAAATAACCTCATTAAATTTGTAAATGAATACCCCAAACTATATGGAGCTACAGATTAACGTACAACACCCATAACCTAATACATATTGCAAATGATGTTTTGGCCTTCAAATGTAGTTTGGACGGGTTCAGTTGTTTTCCCTTTGAAAACTATTTTAAAAGTATTCAAGGGAAGCTCCAGAACTCGCCTAAACCTCTTCAGCAACTGGTTAACAGATTGGCTGAAGAGAAGTTGCTGGAAACCACCATGGGCGCAAATGACCATCTTTACCCAAGAATACAATATGGAAGGACAAATCTCATAAAAATACTATTCAAAGATTTTTAATAACCAATCGATTGCCAAACAATTTATGTATAGATTCAGATCATAAATTATTGCTAATTCAGCATATTTATGATCTGAATAGAATTGTTTGTTCAAGATATCTAGCCATTATTTATAATTCCATGTCATTCTAGAGATTTTGATATATGCTTATATGATTTAAATGCTAATAAAGGCAATAAATTTACGGTCCCCGCTAAGAAAATAAAACAAGTCTTAATTTACCCTATTTTATTAATGACTTTTTTGTTTCTATGCCATTTCTATGGAATTATAAATAATGGCTTGATATCTATAATTACTAAGCAAAATTCAATATCATAAATTATTGCTAATTCAATATATTTATGATCTGAACGGAAATGACCTCAGAATCAATCTGAACAGATTGATCAGAACATGAAATGACATTTCACTTTTTTTCATGTCAAAATTTATTTGAATTTATAAACATTGATTTTTATTTAAATTTAAAGCTATAAACAGTGATTTTGAATATAGCATTTCATCTAATTTGGATATAAATGTTGGATATATTTATATATGTTGGATATAAATGTGGCGTAAAATTTATAAATGTTGGATATATGTATATGTTTTTGAATTATATTTTTTTATCTGTCAATTTTTTTTTTCAAAAATCATAAATCTTTTCTCGAATTTTCCATAAATTTTGACATGTCATTTTAGTGTTTTGTTTTTTTTAGTCATTTTCTGTCAAAATCATTAGTCTTGTTATGCACATTATTATATTGTTGTTATACCATGATTATATATTATATAACTTTATTATTGTTATATTATTCTCATTTTAATTTGATATTACTTCTTAGATTTGAGTCAATTGATTATTGTAAGAAAAAATTTGTTACTTTATTCATAATAATACGTGATGCTTGCATCCCGGGGGAACATGGACAAAATTATTCATGCTTACCCTTTTAAAAAACCGCGCGTCAGCGTCATATATGTTGATAACTTGTCAGGCAATCACAATGTTCGCGTTGACATAACCTGTCGCAACTTATGTATAGATTTTATAAAATACCTTCGCTTTCATTACAATCAGCCGAAGAAAAAACATCATTGAATATATACTTATTAATAAGTTTCCAGTGTTTTACTCTACAAAGTAGAATGTTATAGAAAATACAAGCCAAATGTTGGTTCATTAGAAATGAGAACAGTGAAGGCTATGTGGATTGTCATCAAAAATGACATGAATATTAATTTTGGCACTATATTTACTGAAGACAATATTGTAACGACAATTGGACTTGTTGTCAAAAGGTTGCACAACGCTCAGTGCAGATTGACTCCCCCACCTGCTTCTACTAGGGTCCCTGCAATATGAAGTCCAAGTTCAGGGTTGAAAAAGAATCATTAAGAAATGTAACATCCTCTGAGGAGGTCGGTCGGTTCCGGGCCGCGAGCCCTTGAACCGACCCGCTTTGTGTATAGTGGTGTGTGTGTTGTGCCAGGAGTGGAGAACCCGTTCCAGCAAAGGTCAGATGTATTATGTATTAGCTATTCCCTCCGTTAGTATAATCCGTTATCCGCGTAGTATATTCCGATACTCCGTTATACTATGCTCAGTTAGTATAGTAAGGAATAAGAATGTATCAGTACGTTAGGTTTTAGGCCGAGGGCATGGCAGTAAGGTACTGTCATGCGATCACACCTGTAATATTAACCCTTTCAACTCGGATGCCGCCGCTCCGGCGGCATAGTCATTTTACCGTTGCGCTCGGATGCCGCTTACATTTAATTTATTTTTTATTTTTTAAAAATTAATTTACTATTACATTCATTTATTGATTTATTTATTAATTTTATAAATAAATATATAACAAAATTAATTTATTAGCTCATGATCCCCATAATTCTAATAAAGATCTGTGAAGAAATGATTTTTTGAACAATATAGCATGATTTTGAGTGCATTTTTTTTAATTTTAAAAATTTTCTATTTTATTATCATAATAACTATATTTAAAAGCAATATAACCAAATTTTGAAAAAATCCGATACAAAAAAAAATTCCGAGCTGAGAGATAAGTATTGCACTATAATATTCCGAGCGCAGCGTACCGACTGGCAGTCCGACTCCCGAGTCGAAAGTATTAAAGTAACATTAAAATAAGCTAAAAGTACATTCTGTTTCATTCGCGTAGTTAGTTGGTTTAGTTTTCAAAGGTAATTACAGCGTTGTTTATAGAAGTCGGGTTAAGGAGTTGGTGTAACCCTTGCCACTTGGTGTAACGATGCCAGGCAATTGTCGACTCCGGTGGTGACTGGACACATATTGACCAAATTGCATCCTTGCTTTTAACGTATACAATGCATATACAAATATTAAAGTTCCATAAAATAATTATTTTTATAAATTAACCCGGCCACGCTCTTACTTGACCGACTGTAAAAGTTAGACGGCCAAAACTTTTTATCTAATATATAAAATGATAATAGGTACCAATTTCCATACTATTAGGGTGATAAGAGTGAAAATTGAGATATCTGCCCGACCACGTTGGTTTTTGGTTCCAATTAGTAATAACTTTATTTTCTGGAGTTTTTATGATATTTACATCTAAAAAGCTAATTGATCTATTGTGTTCTTTTTCAAAGGTGAAGGTGAGATGTTCATTGAAGGAGTTAAAATTTTTTAGCAAGGAATCAAAGTTATTTTTAGGAATGCAAGTAATTATATCATCGACATATCTGTAATAAAGGTAAAATTCAACATTAGATAGTTTAAAGACGTTTTTTTTCGAGGTGTTGTAATGAGAGTTCAGCAAGAGCAGGTGAGATAGGTGATCCCATGGGTGTACCAAAAATTTGTGTATTAAACTGTGAATTGAATTCGAAATAGGTATTCGCGACTATAAATTTAATGGACTCTCGAAACCAATGAAGGGAAAGGGTAGTGTAGCAAGAAATCTCACCCCATCTATCTGTGATTGACTCTAAAATTAATTCTAGTGGAACATTTGTAAAAAGAGAAACTACATCTAGGCTTATTAAGAGTGAATTGTGTATTACGAATTTTGTTGACAAATTCGAAGGAATTTTTAATAAAAAAAAGGAGAGTTCACCGTAACTAAAGAGAGGGGTTTGCTCAGAAATTTGAAAAATTTATTTAGGGGAGAATTCAAATCGGCAACTATGGGTCTAAAGGGTACATTAGTTTTGTGGATTTTTGGGAGACCGTATAATTTTGGGTTGTTGGGATGTAGGTTTTTTAACGACAAGGATAAGTCTTGAGGAATTTGTTTGGTGGATACTAAATTATTAATGAATTTGTGGATGAAGAGCAAAGAGTGCAGAAAATAGGAATCGAGTTCTTGAGAGAACGGAGTATCGGATATGAATGATCTAAAAAACATTCAATCTGTAATGATTGGGAGAAGTGGTGATTAGTTTTTGGCAAAGCCAGGTCCAGCCATTTCAAAGATACAGAGCTAAATGTACAAAAAATGGCTTTTTGAGAGAACTAAGCGTCCGATTTAAATGATTCAAAAAACTGTCTGCTTTTTTAACAAAATAATTGTTTTTTAAAAAAAAATTGTTTCAAGTTTTTCATAAATTTTTTTTTTTCGTATATCGAAAATACTTCAGGTTCTAATTTGAATTCTGACTAAAGTTCTAATCTACATTTAACGAATAATTTCAGCGTTGTAATTCAGTTTGTATAATTCTTATAAATATTAGACAGTGCTACAATATTTATAATATTCTATTTGAAAACATTTATTATTTCTCGAACATTTCGTTACGGTACGGAAAGTTCCAGCAATTTGCCTTAAGGCTCGATGCCATACACCACTGGTTTTATCTGTCATTTAATCTCATAAATAACAGTCAATGCCGGAATTATAGCCTTTGATTTCTTCTTCGGCAAAAAAGTTATAAGTCGACTCATTAAATTGATGAAACGTCAATAACTTTTTCTATTGTACAATTCCAGGAATTAAATAGCAACTTTTTAAAAGTCATCGTAATAACTCGTTAATTGACAGAATGAAGTACAGTTCAAATGTTTCGACATGATCAACAGTTCAATACTCTTGATCGAAATAATAATTCAATCAAAAATATAATTCCTAGGCCAGTTTGAAGTAAAAATGTTATTGAAGTAAAACTTCTTTATGCGCGACTAGGGTGTTAATCCGTACAAATGCAACGGAAATGCGTTGCGGCGCAGATAAGAGTCGATAAGATAAAAGTCGAGTGCCAATTATTCGTCATTCGCTCTCGATGATATCATTTCCATACGGGTCGCTTGTGATTAGTCGTCGAGTATGTGAATAGAGATCTGTCGTTGTATGCGTACCGGCTTCAACAAGGAAATCGGCATAGATAAATAAACATTTTAAAGTTACATCGTAGTACAAATATTGATTTAATAAAAAATGCCTAATTCAGAAGAATATTTTACCTTGTTCCTTAGAAATTATTACTATATTATTCGTAGTTTCTATAAATCTTTGAAGTTATTAAAATGGAAAATATTTTTAGGCAAGATAGATATTATAGCTGTTCAAAGAATGAGATTATATCGCAAAAAAGTAAAAAAAAAATACAAGTATGTATGTTAATTTTAATTACATGAAGTTCTTCAATCAAAATATTACATGATGAGTGAAGTTGCAAAAACAATATTCGTTAAGGCGCTGTTTAACACAATTCACTGCGTGAACAAATATTATAGAATTTATTAATCAGCAATTACTTCATTTCTCTAATGAAGGTTCATTTCTGAAAACTAATTACAATGGCAAACCGTCATGTCATATTTGAAGTATGACTTTAATTACATTATTGTTTTTAAATATCATACCTATTTTTAATGCTGTCATAAATATATAATTTATAATTTACCATTATATAAATGTGTATAACGGTGGAAACTAATAAATATGTGCATCACTAGTGTTACCATATTACTAATAAACGTTATTCATAATTGTGATGTATTCATTTTTATTGAAATGCCATCTTGTACAGTAGCAAATAAGTTTTACTTCAATATTTATATTAAAAACAACAAACAAGAAAAATTAAAACAATCAGTTTTCTAGTGTACATTATTCCCGTATGCCGTTATTCCAATTAGCACAGATCTGCACCATATATAGGTAGAGTAAAAGTAAATGTAAAGCACCATATGTAGGTAGAGGTAAAGTGAAGGTAAAGGAAAAGCGATCAAGGTATATTTATGAAATCAAGTGTGTGTCAAAAAATTGATTACCACTGAATAAAGGCTAAGATGTTAGCCAAAACGTATGGATTTTAAATAAATAAATTTTAAAAAACGCCCGATTTTTTAACTCCAATCAAACATATATATCAACATCAAATTCAAGACATATATATAAGAATAAAATTATCAATAACACAGGCCTACAATTTTTTTTTGTTTGGTGCATCAAATGCTAGAGCTGATTCTTATAGTATTTTTTGCGGTGATTTCAAATCTGCAAACCATTTTTTTATATCAGCTCTAGTTTGGAACTTGGAAAGAAGTTGCCGAAACCAGGTCCATTGTAGGTCGTCACGGAAAATAACTTTTCACAGTGACAACTAATGTCCCAACTAAGGCCGAATGGGTCTTGTAAGTTTGTATGCACGAGTGGCATATCTCATTCAAATAACATTCTGAATTGTATTACTATTTTGTACTTTCATTCCTTATATATCGTATATATCACATCTTAAAAAATTAAGCTCATAGAAAAAAATCAATGCATTTTTGAAATCAGCGCCCCAAATATACTTAAAAACAGCATTAAAATCGAAATGCTGCCCGATGTCAGATTATATATATATATATCTATATATTATAAATCTCGTGTCACGATGTTGGTTCGCGATGGACGCCCAAACTACTGGACCGATTTTAAATTTTAATGGCTCATCGTGTGCATATATATCCAACTTAGGTTATAGGAATTTTGAAAAGTAAATTTGAAATATAAATATATAATTTTTATAAATTTCTAAAAATTTTGACAGAAAATGACCAAAAAAAAAACAACACTAAAATGACAAATGTCAAAATTAAAGGAAATTTGGATATTTCAAAAAATAAAATTCAAAAACATGTACATATATAGAAATATCCAACATTTATATCCAAATTTGATGAAATGCTACATACAAAATCACTGATTATAGTTTTAAATCTAATTAAAAATCAATGCTTAAAAATTTAAATAAATGTTGACATGAAAAAAAATAAATGTCATCTGTCAATATTTATGAAAATTATTATATAAATAGATTTATGATTTAGATTTAATTGATTGGCTTACCAAATTATTTCGGAAACCAAAACTTCATTAAAACCTTACAGATTAGAGATCACAATAAAAAAGCGGCACTTGAATTTAAAAATAATCATAACCAAAATTTTGACATGTTACAAAAAAAGAATGTTTAACGAGTTACTTCAATAAGACGCAAATAAATTAATTATTACAAGTTATGTTACAGAAAATATTGCCTAACAAATTATAGATACAAAACAATATTGTAAAATAAATATTTTCAAAAAATTTTGACAGAAAATGGCAAAAAAAAAACAAAACACTAAAATGACAATGTCATAATTTATGGAAAATTTGAGAAAAAAAGATTTATGATTTTTGAAAAACAAAAATTGACAGTTCAGAAAATATAATTCAAAACATGTACATATATAGATATATCCAACATTTATATCCAAATTAGATGAAATGCTATATTCAAAATTACAATTTATAGTTTTAAATCTAATTAAAAGTCAATGTTTATAAATTTGAATAAATGTTGACATAAAATCGTCAAATGTCATTTGTCAAAATTTATGAAAATAATTATATAAATAGATTTACAATTTATATTTATTTGATTAGCTTACCAAATTATTTCGGATACCAAAACTTCATCAAAACCTTATAGATCAGAGATCACAATAAAAAAGCGACATATTGAATTTAAAATTAATCATAAACAAAAATTCGACATTTCACAAAAAAAATGTTTAACGACTTCAATAAGAAACAAATAAATTAATTATTCCAAGTTATATTGCCGAAGAAATTATAGATACAGCACAATATTGTAAAATAATATCATAGATTAATTTTCGACCAAAAAGGAAATATTTTGACATTTACAAATATACTGCATATTGAATATATGAAATTGACATTCACTATTTTTCAATTAAATGAAAATGTAAAAAATCAAATATTTATATAAAAAATTGTATATTCAGATGAAGATACTGATTTGTTAATTTAGACTAGTTGAGCTCGAGCAGCCGACCCGAACGGATCGAAGCTGAAATTCAATAGTGCGCAATAGTGTTACGTAAACAACAAGTGTGATTGTTAATCACCAAATATCTAGTGTAGTGATACAGTGTTTCGTACAACAAATGCCCCTTTTAGGGGGGGCATTTAATTGTAAATAAGTGAATAATTTTATTACAAGTATGCAAAATCAAGAAAATATAACTTATTCTATCCCTCCGTTAGTTGAAACTATCAACATTCTTCATGATACGTCGACGATGGACAATGAATATATTAAACAAGTAATCAACAAACAGAAGACTAATAGTTCAATTAATGGAAAAAACCAATCAGACGATACGATTATGAACGAATAGTTCCGTCAACTTCTTGGCAAACAATAGAACCAGGCAGCAAACAAGTATCATCAATCAGAAAACCAATAGTTCAATTAATGAAAAAAATCAATCAGACGATACGATTATGAACGAAATAGTTCCGTCAACTTCTTGGCAAAACAATAGAACCAGGCAGCAAACGCAGACGCACATCGGCTAATAAATATGTCGAAAATGTAAACATAACGCCGACTCGAAACAGGTTCGATGCATTAAAAACAAACAAAGGTCATCCGTCCGAAACAACAAAAACACAAACTGATAACACCGAGAAAACTACAAGGCCACCTCCTATATTCCTATATAATGTAAATAATTTTTCTGATATGGTATCTGATATTAATAGTGTAATAAACAGAGAACAATATTATACAAAATCAATGTCGGACGATACAGTGAAAATAAATGTTCAACAGCCCGAGCAATACAAGCTGCTTATAAACTTTTCAAAACAAAAGGTACTGTTTATCATACTTATCAACTTAAAAATGAAAGAGCATACAGAGTGGTACTCAAAAATATCCATCATACATACGATATCAACGAAATAAAAACGGAACTAGAGAAGAAAAATCACAAGGTCAGAAATAAATAAATATGAGATCGTATATAACTAAAAAGCCACTCAACATGTTTTTTGTTGATTTGGAACCCTCTGATAATAATAAGGAAATTTACAATATCACGAAGTTGTTGAACCATATTGTAGTAATTGAAGCGCCCAAAAGAGAAAAGAGAAAAGGATTAATACAATGCACAAGATGCCAAAATTATGGTCATTGCAAAACATATTGCAATCGACCATTTGCTTGTGTCAAATGTGGAGAAAATCATAACTCAAAAATTTGCGTAAAACCAAAAAGTACGCCGCTACGTGCGCACTTTGCGGTAAAGATCACCCCTCAAATTACAGAGTTGCGAAGAATACAAGGCGCGTACTCCACTGCTTACAAGAAAACATATACAACAAAAAAATCACATGATACGAGAGATATTCATAATCCAAACATAAGTCGTCAAAATATTAACATCAGAAACACGAATCACATGAGCTACTCGGAAGTCATCCGAAATCAACAAAAGAAACGCAACCAGCGGGCCCGAAACAAGTACGGTACTACAGGATTTCTTGAACAGTTTTAGAGATATGTTTAAACAACTCATGGAACAAAATAATATGATCATGCAGATGCTCACTTTTTTGGCTAAGAAATAATGGCTAACTCACTGCGGATTGCTGAATGGAATGCAAATGGCATTCTAAATCATCTAAATGAATTAACTATGTTTCTTCAAATACAAATGATTGACATCTTATTAATAAGCGAAACTCATCTCACAGAGTCTTCATACATAAAAATTCCATTCTACAACTTTTATGGTACTAATCATCCTGACAACACAGCACACGCTGGGGCTGGTATTCTAATAAAATCATCAATAGAACACTATGAGTTAGCGAATATCAACAAAACCATATACAGGCACAACATCAGTTAAAATAAAAGGTTCGAACACAATATGATTGTTTCAGCCATCTATTGCCCTCCACGATATAATCTAAAGAAAAACGATTATGAGAATATTTTGAAACATTAGGAAATAAATTTATAGTTGGTGGTGACTTCAACTCTAAAAATATAATATGGGGCTCAAGACTTACGACTCCAAAAGGTAAACAACTGGCAGAGTTAATATATGAGAAAAACTATACCATAATAACAACTGGGAGTCCCACCTACTGGCCAACAGACATACAGAAGATACCGGATCTGCTAGATTTTTTTATAACAAAAAATATTTCAAGTAATTATATTGATATAGAAAGTAATGAAGACTTATCTTCGGATCATACGCCCATAATTCTGACCCTAAGTACTAATGTAATAAAACGGAAGGTACAACGCAAACTGTACAACCACAAAAACGAATTGGGAGTGTTTCAGAAATGTAATTGATTCAAAAATCAACCTTAAAGTAAGAATTAAAAATGAAAACGATCTCGACGAAATAACTGAACAGTTTATAAGTACTCTTCAACAAGCTGCTAGGTTTGCGACACCAGAACTAGCGCAACATAAACTGAAAATCAACGTACCAATGGAAATTAGGCAGCTTATAAAGGATAAACGAAAGGCAAGAAATGTCTGGCAAAGAAGTCATAACCAGCACGATAAAACAATATACAATAATTTGGCAAGAAAACTTAAACATGAATTAAAACAGTGGAGAGAAATTGGCATAATGAACTATATTACTAATCTTAACAAGTATGATAACACGATTTGGACACCAATTAAAAAAACTAGAAGACCTATAACAACTAACTCGGCAATAAGACTAGATTCGGAAGGACCATGGGATAGGAGTGATCAAGAAAAGGCGAACGAAATATGTTGTGCGGAGATCTAAGAAACGTATTTACTCCAAATGAAA
>NW_020536513.1:0-2500 GCF_003426905.1 Ctenocephalides felis
ACTCAATACTCTCCGACGAGCGAGAATAAAGGGAGTTATAACGATGAATTCTTATGAATTCGCCCCGACGTTTTCAATCTAACGAAGGCAGTAAAGAGACTGTTTGAAATTAACTGGGCTGCGGACCGCAAATTTTCATGTACGGACCGCCGTTTCGACGGTTGTTAAAGGTCTAGCCTCTGTGTTAAGCGCAGAAATATAAAATATCTAGTCGCGATGTAAACTGTTCGTTATGTTCAGGGAATATCGTACGGCTCAGATATATATATGTAAGAAAATTCGTTGTTTAGAAATATTCATCGAACTTTTCTATACAAAGTGTGGTCTCTCGGGTGACGCCGAGGGACATTTACGCACTATGCTATTATATATATATATAGCACCTGGTTGATCCTGCCAGTAGTATATGCTTGTCTCAAAGATTAAGCCATGCATGTCTCAGTGCAAGCCACATTAAGGTGAAACCGCGAATGGCTCATTACATCAGTTATGGTCCTTAGATCGTACCACATTACTTGGATAACTGTGGTAATTCTAGAGCTAATACATGCAAATAGAGTTCCGACCAGAGATGGAAGGAATGTTTATTAGATCAAAAACCAATCGGTGGCGGGCTTGCCTTGCTCACCGTTTGACTTGGTGACTCTGAATAACTTTGTGCTGATCGCACGGTCTAGTACCGGCGACGCATCTTTCAAATGTCTGCCTTATCAACTGTCGATGGTAGTTTCTGCGACTACCATGGTTGTTACGGGTAACGGGGAATCAGGGTTCGATTCCGGAGAGGGAGCCTGAGAAACGGCTACCACATCCAAGGAAGGCAGCAGGCGCGCAATTACCCACTCCCGGCACGGGGAGGTAGTGACGAAAAATAACGATACGGGACTCATCCGAGGCCCGTAATCGGATGAGTACACTTTAAATCCTTTAACGAGGATCTATTAGAGGGCCAGTCTGGTGCCAGCAGCCGCGGTAATTCCAGCTCTAATAGCGTATATTAAAGTTGTTGCGGTTAAAAAGCTCGTAGTTGAATCTGTGTCCCACACTGTCGGTTCACCGCTCGCGGTGTTCAACTGGCATGTCTGTGGGACGTCCTACCGGTGGGCTTAGCCCGTCAAAAGGCGGCCCAACTCAAAATCCTACCACGGTGCTCTTCACCGAGTGTCGAGGTGGGCCGGTACGTTTACTTTGAACAAATTAGAGTGCTTAAAGCAGGCTCATTCGCCTGAATATTGTGTGCATGGAATAATGGAATAGGACCTCGGTTCTATTTTGTTGGTTTTCGGAATTCCGAGGTAATGATTAATAGGGACAACTGGGGGCATTCGTATTGCGACGTTAGAGGTGAAATTCTTGGATCGTCGCAAGACGGACAGAAGCGAAAGCATTTGCCAAATGTGTTTTCATCAATCAAGAACGAAAGTTAGAGGTTCGAAGGCGATCAGATACCGCCCTAGTTCTAACCATAAACGATGCCAGCTAGCGATCCGCCGAAGTTCCTCCGATGACTCGGCGGGCAGCTTCCGGGAAACCAAAGCTTTTGGGTTCCGGGGGAAGTATGGTTGCAAAGCTGAAACTTAAAGGAATTGACGGAAGGGCACTACAAGGAGTGGAGCCTGCGGCTTAATTTGACTCAACACGGGAAACCTCACCAGGTCCGGACACCGGAAGGATTGACAGATTGAGAGCTCTTTCTTGATTCGGTGGGTGGTGGTGCATGGCCGTTCTTAGTTGGTGGAGCGATTTGTCTGGTTAATTCTGATAACGAACGAGACTCTAGCCTGCTAAATAGGCGTACTTTCCGGTATCGCAAAGACCCTCCGCTTCGGCTTCGGTCGTTGTTGGTTGTGGTTCTTACTACCGGCGTACAAAATATATCTTCTTAGAGGGACAGGTGGCATTTAGTCGCACGAAATTGAGCAATAACAGGTCTGTGATGCCCTTAGATGTTCTGGGCCGCACGCGCGCTACACTGAAGAGATCAGCAGGTTTTCCTTGGCCGAAAGGTCCGGGTAATCCGTTGAAGCCTCTTCGTGCTAGGGATTGGGGCTTGCAATTCTTCCCCATGAACGAGGAATTCTAGTAAGCGCGAGTCATAAGCTTGCGTTGATTACGTCCCTGCCCTTTGTACACACCGCCCGTCGCTACTACCGATTGAATTATTTAGTGAGGTCTTCGGACCGGTGCGCGGCAGCGTTTCGACATTGCCGATGTTGCTGGGAAGATGACCAAACTTGATTATTTAGAGGAAGTAAAAGTCGTAACAAGGTTTCCGTAGGTGAACCTGCGGAAGGATCATTAACGTACATACTATTTAGTGAATGAAACGTGTGCGATATGTCGTATAACCTACGACGTATAAAATCTTAAGCGTCTCGCAACGATGGATCATTCGTTTCATTAACGTTTGACCGGAGCTAGTCGCAAAATATTGCGCAGTGTGCAAAAGCAGCGTGACGCGGTTTACAACCGCTTAGCGCTCTTATGCATTGTGTGAGAG
>NW_020536513.1:12500-30885 GCF_003426905.1 Ctenocephalides felis
CGTCGTAAAATTTCAGGAAAATCGAAAATCTCGAGAAAATTATATGAACACACTTAACCATTCATATACCATTTTATTCATAATTTTATTCTGCATCTTTCGTACGAACAAAGTTTTTTCGTATCTTTTACGGTTTTCATGTTATAGAGCAATATGTGTAGATGTTAACTTGTCAAAATGCAAAGTGCGGCTAGGTTGGAGCAATACTCCTCACGATTCGATATTTCTGTAAAGAAAACATATAAAGTATTATACATCGTTAGAAAGGTCTCAAAATTCTTAGTTTTTTTCCCATATATCGCAACTTCGAATTCCAACGGTGTGGCCTACAGGCGAGTTGCCGTCGTAAAATTTCAGGAAAATCGAAAATCTCGAGAAAATTATATGAACACACTTAACCATTCATATACCATTTTATTCATAATTTTATTCTGCATCTTTCGTACGAACAAAGTTTTTTCGTATCTTTTACGGTTTTTCATGTTATAGAGCAATATGTGTAGATGTTAACTTGTCAAAATGCAAAGTGCGGCTAGGTTGGAGCAATACTCCTCACGATTCGATATTTCTGTAAAGAAAACATATAAAGTATTATACATCGTTAGAAAGGTCTCAAATTCTTAGTTTTTTTCCCATATATCGCAACTTCGAATTCCAAACGGTGTGGCCTACAGGCGAGTTGCCGTCGTAAAATTTCAGGAAAATCGGAAAATCTCGAGAAAATTATATGAACACACTTAACCATTCATATACCATTTTATTCATAATTTTATTCTGCATCTTTCGTACGAACAAAGTTTTTTCGTATCTTTTACGGTTTTCATGTTATAGAGCAATATGTGTAGATGTTAACTTGTCAAAATGCAAAGTGCGGCTAGGTTGGAGCAATACTCCTCACGATTCGATATTTCTGTAAAGAAAACATATAAAGTATTATACATCGTTAGAAAGGTCTCAAATTCTTAGTTTTTTTCCCATATATCGCAACTTCGAATTCCGAACGGTGTGGCCTACAGGCGAGTTGCCGTCGTAAAATTTCAGGAAAATCGGAAAATCTCGAGAAAATTATATGAACACACTTAACCATTCATATACCATTTTATTCATAATTTTATTCTGCATCTTTCGTACGAACAAAGTTTTTTCGTATCTTTTACGGTTTTCATGTTATAGAGCAATATGTGTAGATGTTAACTTGTCAAAATGCAAAGTGCGGCTAGGTTGGAGCAATACTCCTCACGATTCGATATTTCTGTAAAGAAAACATATAAAGTATTATACATCGTTAGAAAGGTCTCAAAATTCTTAGTTTTTTTTTCCCATATATCGCAACTTCGAATTCCGAAACGGTGTGGCCTACAGGCGAGTTGCCGTCGTAAAATTTCAGGAAAATCGGAAAATCTCGAGAAAATTATATGAACACACTTAACCATTCATATACCATTTATTCATAATTTTATTCTGCATCTTTCGTACGAACAAAGTTTTTTCGTATCTTTTACGGTTTTCATGTTATAGAGCAATATGTGTAGATGTTAACTTGTCAAAATGCAAAGTGCGGCTAGGTTGGAGCAATACTCCTCACGATTCGATATTTCTGTAAAGAAAACATATAAAGTATTATACATCGTTAGAAAGGTCTCAAAATTCTTAGTTTTTTTCCCATATATCGCAACTTCGAATTCCAACGGTGTGGCCTACAGGCGAGTTGCCGTCGTAAAATTTCAGGAAAATCGGAAAATCTCGAGAAATTATATGAACACACTTAACCATTCATATACCATTTTATTCATAATTTTATTCTGCATCTTTCGTACGAACAAAGTTTTTTCGTATCTTTTACGGTTTTCATGTTATAGAGCAATATGTGTAGATGTTAACTTGTCAAAATGCAAAGTGCGGCTAGGTTGGAGCAATACTCCTCACGATTCGATATTTCTGTAAAGAAAACATATAAAGTATTATACATCGTTAGAAAGGTCTCAAAATTCTTAGTTTTTTTCCCATATATCGCAACTTCGAATTCCAAACGGTGTGGCCTACAGGCGAGTTGCCGTCGTAAAATTTCAGGAAAATCGGAAAATCTCGAGAAAATTATATGAACACACTTAACCATTCATATACCATTTTATTCATAATTTTATTCTGCATCTTTCGTACGAACAAAGTTTTTTCGTATCTTTTACGGTTTTCATGTTATAGAGCAATATGTGTAGATGTTAACTTGTCAAAATGCAAAGTGCGGCTAGGTTGGAGCAATACTCCTCACGATTCGATATTTCTGTAAAGAAAACATATAAAGTATTATACATCGTTAGAAAGGTCTCAAAATTCTTAGTTTTTTTCCCATATATCGCAACTTCGAATTCCAAACGGTGTGGCCTACAGGCGAGTTGCCGTCGTAAAATTTCAGGAAAATCGGAAAATCTCGAGAAAATTATATGAACACACTTAACCATTCATATACCATTTTATTCATAATTTTATTCTGCATCTTTCGTACGAACAAAGTTTTTTCGTATCTTTTACGGTTTTCATGTTATAGAGCAATATGTGTAGATGTTAACTTGTCAAAATGCAAAGTGCGGCTAGGTTGGAGCAATACTCCTCACGATTCGATATTTCTGTAAAGAAAACATATAAAGTATTATACATCGTTAGAAAGGTCTCAAAATTCTTAGTTTTTTTCCCATATATCGCAACTTCGAATTCCAACGGTGTGGCCTACAGGCGAGTTGCCGTCGTAAAATTTCAGGAAAATCGGAAAATCTCGAGAAAATTATATGAACACACTTAACCATTCATATACCATTTTATTCATAATTTTATTCTGCATCTTTCGTACGAACAAAGTTTTTTCGTATCTTTTACGGTTTTCATGTTATAGAGCAATATGTGTAGATGTTAACTTGTCAAAATGCAAAGTGCGGCTAGGTTGGAGCAATACTCCTCACGATTCGATATTTCTGTAAAGAAAACATATAAAGTATTATACATCGTTAGAAAGGTCTCAAAATTCTTAGTTTTTTCCCATATATCGCAACTTCGAATTCCAAACGGTGTGGCCTACAGGCGAGTTGCCGTCGTAAAATTTCAGGAAAATCGGAAAATCTCGAGAAAATTATATGAACACACTTAACCATTCATATACCATTTTATTCATAATTTTATTCTGCATCTTTCGTACGAACAAAGTTTTTTCGTATCTTTTACGGTTTTCATGTTATAGAGCAATATGTGTAGATGTTAACTTGTCAAAATGCAAAGTGCGGCTAGGTTGGAGCAATACTCCTCACGATTCGATATTTCTGTAAAGAAAACATATAAAGTATTATACATCGTTAGAAAGGTCTCAAAATTCTTAGTTTTTTTCCCATATATCGCAACTTCGAATTCCAAACGGTGTGGCCTACAGGCGAGTTGCCGTCGTAAAATTTCAGGAAAATCGGAAAATCTCGAGAAAATTATATGAACACACTTAACCATTCATATACCATTTTATTCATAATTTTATTCTGCATCTTTCGTACGAACAAAGTTTTTTCGTATCTTTTACGGTTTTCATGTTATAGAGCAATATGTGTAGATGTTAACTTGTCAAAATGCAAAGTGCGGCTAGGTTGGAGCAATACTCCTCACGATTCGATATTTCTGTAAAGAAAACATATAAAGTATTATACATCGTTAGAAAGGTCTCAAAATTCTTAGTTTTTTTCCCATATATCGCAACTTCGAATTCCAAACGGTGTGGCCTACAGGCGAGTTGCCGTCGTAAAATTTCAGGAAAATCGGAAAATCTCGAGAAAATTATATGAACACACTTAACCATTCATATACCATTTTATTCATAATTTTATTCTGCATCTTTCGTACGAACAAAGTTTTTTCGTATCTTTTACGGTTTTCATGTTATAGAGCAATATGTGTAGATGTTAACTTGTCAAAATGCAAAGTGCGGCTAGGTTGGAGCAATACTCCTCACGATTCGATATTTCTGTAAAGAAAACATATAAAGTATTATACATCGTTAGAAAGGTCTCAAAATTCTTAGTTTTTTTCCCATATATCGCAACTTCGAATTCCAAACGGTGTGGCCTACAGGCGAGTTGCCGTCGTAAAATTTCAGGAAAATCGGAAAATCTCGAGAAAATTATATGAACACACTTAACCATTCATATACCATTTTATTCATAATTTTATTCTGCATCTTTCGTACGAACAAAGTTTTTTCGTATCTTTTACGGTTTTCATGTTATAGAGCAATATGTGTAGATGTTAACTTGTCAAAATGCAAAGTGCGGCTAGGTTGGAGCAATACTCCTCACGATTCGATATTTCTGTAAAGAAAACATATAAAGTATATATACATCGTTAGAAAGGTCTCAAAATTCTTAGTTTTTTTCCCATATATCGCAACTTCGAATTCCGAACGGTGTGGCCTACAGGCGAGTTGCCGTCGTAAAATTTCAGGAAAATCGGAAAATCTCGAGAAAATTATATGAACACACTTAACCATTCATATACCATTTTATTCATAATTTTATTCTGCATCTTTCGTACGAACAAAGTTTTTTCGTATCTTTTACGGTTTTCATGTTATAGAGCAATATGTGTAGATGTTAACTTGTCAAAATGCAAAGTGCGGCTAGGTTGGAGCAATACTCCTCACGATTCGATATTTCTGTAAAGAAAACATATAAAGTATTATACATCGTTAGAAAGGTCTCAAAATTCTTAGTTTTTTTCCCATATATCGCAACTTCGAATTCCAAACGGTGTGGCCTACAGGCGAGTTGCCGTCGTAAAATTTCAGGAAAATCGGAAAATCTCGAGAAAATTATATGAACACACTTAACCATTCATATACCATTTTTATTCATAATTTTATTCTGCATCTTTCGTACGAACAAAGTTTTTTCGTATCTTTTACGGTTTTCATGTTATAGAGCAATATGTGTAGATGTTAACTTGTCAAAATGCAAAGTGCGGCTAGGTTGGAGCAATACTCCTCACGATTCGATATTTCTGTAAAGAAAACATATAAAGTATTATACATCGTTAGAAAGGTCTCAAAATTCTTAGTTTTTTTTCCCATATATCGCAACTTCGAATTCCAAACGGTGTGGCCTACAGGCGAGTTGCCGTCGTAAAATTTCAGGAAAATCGGAAAATCTCGAGAAAATTATATGAACACACTTAACCATTCATATACCATTTTATTCATAATTTTATTCTGCATCTTTCGTACGAACAAAGTTTTTTCGTATCTTTTACGGTTTTCATGTTATAGAGCAATATGTGTAGATGTTAACTTGTCAAAATGCAAAGTGCGGCTAGGTTGGAGCAATACTCCTCACGATTCGATATTTCTGTAAAGAAAACATATAAAGTATTATACATCGTTAGAAAGGTCTCAAAATTCTTAGTTTTTTTCCCATATATCGCAACTTCGAATTCCAACGGTGTGGCCTACAGGCGAGTTGCCGTCGTAAAATTTCAGGAAAATCGGAAAATCTCGAGAAAATTATATGAACACACTTAACCATTCATATACCATTTTATTCATAATTTTATTCTGCATCTTTCGTACGAACAAAGTTTTTTCGTATCTTTTACGGTTTTCATGTTATAGAGCAATATGTGTAGATGTTAACTTGTCAAAATGCAAAGTGCGGCTAGGTTGGAGCAATACTCCTCACGATTCGATATTTCTGTAAAGAAAACATATAAAGTATTATACATCGTTAGAAAGGTCTCAAAATTCTTAGTTTTTTTCCCATATATCGCAACTTCGAATTCCAAACGGTGTGGCCTACAGGCGAGTTGCCGTCGTAAAATTTCAGGAAAATCGGAAAATCTCGAGAAAATTATATGAACACACTTAACCATTCATATACCATTTTATTCATAATTTTATTCTGCATCTTTCGTACGAACAAAGTTTTTTCGTATCTTTTACGGTTTCATGTTATAGAGCAATATGTGTAGATGTTAACTTGTCAAAATGCAAAGTGCGGCTAGGTTGGAGCAATACTCCTCACGATTCGATATTTCTGTAAAGAAAACATATAAAGTATTATACATCGTTAGAAAGGTCTCAAAATTCTTAGTTTTTTTCCCATATATCGCAACTTCGAATTCCAACGGTGTGGCCTACAGGCGAGTTGCCGTCGTAAAATTTCAGGAAAATCGGAAAATCTCGAGAAAATTATATGAACACACTTAACCATTCATATACCATTTTATTCATAATTTTATTCTGCATCTTTCGTACGAACAAAGTTTTTTCGTATCTTTTACGGTTTTCATGTTATAGAGCAATATGTGTAGATGTTAACTTGTCAAAATGCAAAGTGCGGCTAGGTTGGAGCAATACTCCTCACGATTCGATATTTCTGTAAAGAAAACATATAAAGTATTATACATCGTTAGAAAGGTCTCAAAATTCTTAGTTTTTTTCCCATATATCGCAACTTCGAATTCCAAACGGTGTGGCCTACAGGCGAGTTGCCGTCGTAAAATTTCAGGAAAATCGGAAAATCTCGAGAAAATTATATGAACACACTTAACCATTCATATACCATTTTATTCATAATTTTATTCTGCATCTTTCGTACGAACAAAGTTTTTTCGTATCTTTTACGGTTTTCATGTTATAGAGCAATATGTGTAGATGTTAACTTGTCAAAATGCAAAGTGCGGCTAGGTTGGAGCAATACTCCTCACGATTCGATATTTCTGTAAAGAAAACATATAAAGTATTATACATCGTTAGAAAGGTCTCAAAATTCTTAGTTTTTTCCCATATATCGCAACTTCGAATTCCAAACGGTGTGGCCTACAGGCGAGTTGCCGTCGTAAAATTTCAGGAAAATCGGAAAATCTCGAGAAAATTATATGAACACACTTAACCATTCATATACCATTTTATTCATAATTTTATTCTGCATCTTTCGTACGAACAAAGTTTTTTCGTATCTTTTACGGTTTTCATGTTATAGAGCAATATGTGTAGATGTTAACTTGTCAAAATGCAAAGTGCGGCTAGGTTGGAGCAATACTCCTCACGATTCGATATTTCTGTAAAGAAAACATATAAAGTATTATACATCGTTAGAAAGGTCTCAAAATTCTTAGTTTTTTTCCCATATATCGCAACTTCGAATTCCAAACGGTGTGGCCTACAGGCGAGTTGCCGTCGTAAAATTTCAGGAAAATCGGAAAATCTCGAGAAAATTATATGAACACACTTAACCATTCATATACCATTTTATTCATAATTTTATTCTGCATCTTTCGTACGAACAAAGTTTTTTCGTATCTTTTACGGTTTTCATGTTATAGAGCAATATGTGTAGATGTTAACTTGTCAAAATGCAAAGTGCGGCTAGGTTGGAGCAATACTCCTCACGATTCGATATTTCTGTAAAGAAAACATATAAAGTATTATACATCGTTAGAAAGGTCTCAAAATTCTTAGTTTTTTTCCCATATATCGCAACTTCGAATTCCGAACGGTGTGGCCTACAGGCGAGTTGCCGTCGTAAAATTTCAGGAAAATCGGAAAATCTCGAGAAAATTATATGAACACACTTAACCATTCATATACCATTTTATTCATAATTTTATTCTGCATCTTTCGTACGAACAAAGTTTTTTCGTATCTTTTACGGTTTTCATGTTATAGAGCAATATGTGTAGATGTTAACTTGTCAAAATGCAAAGTGCGGCTAGGTTGGAGCAATACTCCTCACGATTCGATATTTCTGTAAAGAAAACATATAAAGTATTATACATCGTTAGAAAGGTCTCAAAATTCTTAGTTTTTTTCCCATATATCGCAACTTCGAATTCCAAACGGTGTGGCCTACAGGCGAGTTGCCGTCGTAAAATTTCAGGAAAATCGGAAAATCTCGAGAAAATTATATGAACACACTTAACCATTCATATACCATTTTATTCATAATTTTATTCTGCATCTTTCGTACGAACAAAGTTTTTTCGTATCTTTTACGGTTTTCATGTTATAGAGCAATATGTGTAGATGTTAACTTGTCAAAATGCAAAGTGCGGCTAGGTTGGAGCAATACTCCTCACGATTCGATATTTCTGTAAAGAAAACATATAAAGTATTATACATCGTTAGAAAGGTCTCAAAATTCTTAGTTTTTTTCCCATATATCGCAACTTCGAATTCCGACGGTGTGGCCTACAGGCGAGTTGCCGTCGTAAAATTTCAGGAAAATCGGAAAATCTCGAGAAAATTATATGAACACACTTAACCATTCATATACCATTTTATTCATAATTTTATTCTGCATCTTTCGTACGAACAAAGTTTTTTCGTATCTTTTACGGTTTTCATGTTATAGAGCAATATGTGTAGATGTTAACTTGTCAAAATGCAAAGTGCGGCTAGGTTGGAGCAATACTCCTCACGATTCGATATTTCTGTAAAGAAAACATATAAAGTATTATACATCGTTAGAAAGGTCTCAAAATTCTTAGTTTTTTTCCCATATATCGCAACTTCGAATTCCAAACGGTGTGGCCTACAGGCGAGTTGCCGTCGTAAAATTTCAGGAAAATCGGAAAATCTCGAGAAAATTATATGAACACACTTAACCATTCATATACCATTTTATTCATAATTTTATTCTGCATCTTTCGTACGAACAAAGTTTTTTCGTATCTTTTACGGTTTCATGTTATAGAGCAATATGTGTAGATGTTAACTTGTCAAAATGCAAAGTGCGGCTAGGTTGGAGCAATACTCCTCACGATTCGATATTTCTGTAAAGAAAACATATAAAGTATTATACATCGTTAGAAAGGTCTCAAAATTCTTAGTTTTTTTCCCATATATCGCAACTTCGAATTCCAAACGGTGTGGCCTACAGGCGAGTTGCCGTCGTAAAATTTCAGGAAAATCGGAAAATCTCGAGAAAATTATATGAACACACTTAACCATTCATATACCATTTTATTCATAATTTTATTCTGCATCTTTCGTACGAACAAAGTTTTTTCGTATCTTTTACGGTTTTCATGTTATAGAGCAATATGTGTAGATGTTAACTTGTCAAAATGCAAAGTGCGGCTAGGTTGGAGCAATACTCCTCACGATTCGATATTTCTGTAAAGAAAACATATAAAGTATTATACATCGTTAGAAAGGTCTCAAAATTCTTAGTTTTTTTCCCATATATCGCAACTTCGAATTCCAAACGGTGTGGCCTACAGGCGAGTTGCCGTCGTAAAATTTCAGGAAAATCGAAAATCTCGAGAAAATTATATGAACACACTTAACCATTCATATACCATTTTATTCATAATTTTATTCTGCATCTTTCGTACGAACAAAGTTTTTTCGTATCTTTTACGGTTTTCATGTTATAGAGCAATATGTGTAGATGTTAACTTGTCAAAATGCAAAGTGCGGCTAGGTTGGAGCAATACTCCTCACGATTCGATATTTCTGTAAAGAAAACATATAAAGTATTATACATCGTTAGAAAGGTCTCAAAATTCTTAGTTTTTTTTCCCATATATCGCAACTTCGAATTCCAAACGGTGTGGCCTACAGGCGAGTTGCCGTCGTAAAATTTCAGGAAAATCGGAAAATCTCGAGAAAATTATATGAACACACTTAACCATTCATATACCATTTTATTCATAATTTTATTCTGCATCTTTCGTACGAACAAAGTTTTTTCGTATCTTTTACGGTTTTCATGTTATAGAGCAATATGTGTAGATGTTAACTTGTCAAAATGCAAAGTGCGGCTAGGTTGGAGCAATACTCCTCACGATTCGATATTTCTGTAAAGAAAACATATAAAGTATTATACATCGTTAGAAAGGTCTCAAAATTCTTAGTTTTTTTCCCATATATCGCAACTTCGAATTCCAAACGGTGTGGCCTACAGGCGAGTTGCCGTCGTAAAATTTCAGGAAAATCGGAAAATCTCGAGAAAATTATATGAACACACTTAACCATTCATATACCATTTTATTCATAATTTTATTCTGCATCTTTCGTACGAACAAAGTTTTTTCGTATCTTTTACGGTTTTCATGTTATAGAGCAATATGTGTAGATGTTAACTTGTCAAAATGCAAAGTGCGGCTAGGTTGGAGCAATACTCCTCACGATTCGATATTTCTGTAAAGAAAACATATAAAGTATTATACATCGTTAGAAAGGTCTCAAAATTCTTAGTTTTTTTCCCATATATCGCAACTTCGAATTCCAAACGGTGTGGCCTACAGGCGAGTTGCCGTCGTAAAATTTCAGGAAAATCGGAAAATCTCGAGAAAATTATATGAACACACTTAACCATTCATATACCATTTTATTCATAATTTTATTCTGCATCTTTCGTACGAACAAAGTTTTTTCGTATCTTTTACGGTTTTCATGTTATAGAGCAATATGTGTAGATGTTAACTTGTCAAAATGCAAAGTGCGGCTAGGTTGGAGCAATACTCCTCACGATTCGATATTTCTGTAAAGAAAACATATAAAGTATTATACATCGTTAGAAAGGTCTCAAAATTCTTAGTTTTTTTCCCATATATCGCAACTTCGAATTCCAAACGGTGTGGCCTACAGGCGAGTTGCCGTCGTAAAATTTCAGGAAAATCGGAAAATCTCGAGAAAATTATATGAACACACTTAACCATTCATATACCATTTTATTCATAATTTTATTCTGCATCTTTCGTACGAACAAAGTTTTTTCGTATCTTTTACGGTTTTCATGTTATAGAGCAATATGTGTAGATGTTAACTTGTCAAAATGCAAAGTGCGGCTAGGTTGGAGCAATACTCCTCACGATTCGATATTTCTGTAAAGAAAACATATAAAGTATTATACATCGTTAGAAAGGTCTCAAAATTCTTAGTTTTTTTCCCATATATCGCAACTTCGAATTCCGAACGGTGTGGCCTACAGGCGAGTTGCCGTCGTAAAATTTCAGGAAAATCGGAAAATCTCGAGAAAATTATATGAACACACTTAACCATTCATATACCATTTTATTCATAATTTTATTCTGCATCTTTCGTACGAACAAAGTTTTTTCGTATCTTTTACGGTTTTCATGTTATAGAGCAATATGTGTAGATGTTAACTTGTCAAAATGCAAAGTGCGGCTAGGTTGGAGCAATACTCCTCACGATTCGATATTTCTGTAAAGAAAACATATAAAGTATTATACATCGTTAGAAAGGTCTCAAAATTCTTAGTTTTTTTCCCATATATCGCAACTTCGAATTCCAAACGGTGTGGCCTACAGGCGAGTTGCCGTCGTAAAATTTCAGGAAAATCGGAAAATCTCGAGAAAAATTATATGAACACACTTAACCATTCATATACCATTTTATTCATAATTTTATTCTGCATCTTTCGTACGAACAAAGTTTTTTCGTATCTTTTACGGTTTTCATGTTATAGAGCAATATGTGTAGATGTTAACTTGTCAAAATGCAAAGTGCGGCTAGGTTGGAGCAATACTCCTCACGATTCGATATTTCTGTAAAGAAAACATATAAAGTATTATACATCGTTAGAAAGGTCTCAAAATTCTTAGTTTTTTTCCCATATATCGCAACTTCGAATTCCAAACGGTGTGGCCTACAGGCGAGTTGCCGTCGTAAAATTTCAGGAAAATCGGAAAATCTCGAGAAAATTATATGAACACACTTAACCATTCATATACCATTTTATTCATAATTTTATTCTGCATCTTTCGTACGAACAAAGTTTTTTTCGTATCTTTTACGGTTTTCATGTTATAGAGCAATATGTGTAGATGTTAACTTGTCAAAATGCAAAGTGCGGCTAGGTTGGAGCAATACTCCTCACGATTCGATATTTCTGTAAAGAAAACATATAAAGTATTATACATCGTTAGAAAGGTCTCAAAATTCTTAGTTTTTTTCCCATATATCGCAACTTCGAATTCCAAACGGTGTGGCCTACAGGCGAGTTGCCGTCGTAAAATTTCAGGAAAATCGGAAAATCTCGAGAAAATTATATGAACACACTTAACCATTCATATACCATTTTATTCATAATTTTATTCTGCATCTTTCGTACGAACAAAGTTTTTTCGTATCTTTTACGGTTTTCATGTTATAGAGCAATATGTGTAGATGTTAACTTGTCAAAATGCAAAGTGCGGCTAGGTTGGAGCAATACTCCTCACGATTCGATATTTCTGTAAAGAAAACATATAAAGTATTATACATCGTTAGAAAGGTCTCAAAATTCTTAGTTTTTTTCCCATATATCGCAACTTCGAATTCCAACGGTGTGGCCTACAGGCGAGTTGCCGTCGTAAAATTTCAGGAAAATCGGAAAATCTCGAGAAAATTATATGAACACACTTAACCATTCATATACCATTTTATTCATAATTTTATTCTGCATCTTTCGTACGAACAAAGTTTTTTCGTATCTTTTACGGTTTTCATGTTATAGAGCAATATGTGTAGATGTTAACTTGTCAAAATGCAAAGTGCGGCTAGGTTGGAGCAATACTCCTCACGATTCGATATTTCTGTAAAGAAAACATATAAAGTATTATACATCGTTAGAAAGGTCTCAAAATTCTTAGTTTTTTTCCCATATATCGCAACTTCGAATTCCAAACGGTGTGGCCTACAGGCGAGTTGCCGTCGTAAAATTTCAGGAAAATCGGAAAATCTCGAGAAAATTATATGAACACACTTAACCATTCATATACCATTTTATTCATAATTTTATTCTGCATCTTTCGTACGAACAAAGTTTTTTCGTATCTTTTACGGTTTTCATGTTATAGAGCAATATGTGTAGATGTTAACTTGTCAAAATGCAAAGTGCGGCTAGGTTGGAGCAATACTCCTCACGATTCGATATTTCTGTAAAGAAAACATATAAAGTATTATACATCGTTAGAAAGGTCTCAAAATTCTTAGTTTTTTTCCCATATATCGCAACTTCGAATTCCGAACGGTGTGGCCTACAGGCGAGTTGCCGTCGTAAAATTTCAGGAAAATCGGAAAATCTCGAGAAAATTATATGAACACACTTAACCATTCATATACCATTTTATTCATAATTTTATTCTGCATCTTTCGTACGAACAAAGTTTTTTCGTATCTTTTACGGTTTTCATGTTATAGAGCAATATGTGTAGATGTTAACTTGTCAAAATGCAAAGTGCGGCTAGGTTGGAGCAATACTCCTCACGATTCGATATTTCTGTAAAGAAAACATATAAAGTATTATACATCGTTAGAAAGGTCTCAAAATTCTTAGTTTTTTTCCCATATATCGCAACTTCGAATTCCGAACGGTGTGGCCTACAGGCGAGTTGCCGTCGTAAAATTTCAGGAAAATCGGAAAATCTCGAGAAAATTATATGAACACACTTAACCATTCATATACCATTTTATTCATAATTTTATTCTGCATCTTTCGTACGAACAAAGTTTTTTCGTATCTTTTACGGTTTTCATGTTATAGAGCAATATGTGTAGATGTTAACTTGTCAAAATGCAAAGTGCGGCTAGGTTGGAGCAATACTCCTCACGATTCGATATTTCTGTAAAGAAAACATATAAAGTATTATACATCGTTAGAAAGGTCTCAAAATTCTTAGTTTTTTTCCCATATATCGCAACTTCGAATTCCAAACGGTGTGGCCTACAGGCGAGTTGCCGTCGTAAAATTTCAGGAAAATCGGAAAATCTCGAGAAAATTATATGAACACACTTAACCATTCATATACCATTTTATTCATAATTTTATTCTGCATCTTTCGTACGAACAAAGTTTTTTCGTATCTTTTACGGTTTTCATGTTATAGAGCAATATGTGTAGATGTTAACTTGTCAAAATGCAAAGTGCGGCTAGGTTGGAGCAATACTCCTCACGATTCGATATTTCTGTAAAGAAAACATATAAAGTATTATACATCGTTAGAAAGGTCTCAAAATTCTTAGTTTTTTTCCCATATATCGCAACTTCGAATTCCAAACGGTGTGGCCTACAGGCGAGTTGCCGTCGTAAAATTTCAGGAAAATCGGAAAATCTCGAGAAAATTATATGAACACACTTAACCATTCATATACCATTTTATTCATAATTTTATTCTGCATCTTTCGTACGAACAAAGTTTTTTCGTATCTTTTACGGTTTTCATGTTATAGAGCAATATGTGTAGATGTTAACTTGTCAAAATGCAAAGTGCGGCTAGGTTGGAGCAATACTCCTCACGATTCGATATTTCTGTAAAGAAAACATATAAAGTATTATACATCGTTAGAAAGGTCTCAAAATTCTTAGTTTTTTTCCCATATATCGCAACTTCGAATTCCAAACGGTGTGGCCTACAGGCGAGTTGCCGTCGTAAAATTTCAGGAAAATCGGAAAATCTCGAGAAAATTATATGAACACACTTAACCATTCATATACCATTTTATTCATAATTTTATTCTGCATCTTTCGTACGAACAAAGTTTTTTCGTATCTTTTACGGTTTTCATGTTATAGAGCAATATGTGTAGATGTTAACTTGTCAAAATGCAAAGTGCGGCTAGGTTGGAGCAATACTCCTCACGATTCGATATTTCTGTAAAGAAAACATATAAAGTATTATACATCGTTAGAAAGGTCTCAAAATTCTTAGTTTTTTTTCCCATATATCGCAACTTCGAATTCCAAACGGTGTGGCCTACAGGCGAGTTGCCGTCGTAAAATTTCAGGAAAATCGGAAAATCTCGAGAAAATTATATGAACACACTTAACCATTCATATACCATTTTATTCATAATTTTATTCTGCATCTTTCGTACGAACAAAGTTTTTTCGTATCTTTTACGGTTTTCATGTTATAGAGCAATATGTGTAGATGTTAACTTGTCAAAATGCAAAGTGCGGCTAGGTTGGAGCAATACTCCTCACGATTCGATATTTCTGTAAAGAAAACATATAAAGTATTATACATCGTTAGAAAGGTCTCAAAATTCTTAGTTTTTTTCCCATATATCGCAACTTCGAATTCCAAACGGTGTGGCCTACAGGCGAGTTGCCGTCGTAAAATTTCAGGAAAATCGGAAAATCTCGAGAAAATTATATGAACACACTTAACCATTCATATACCATTTTATTCATAATTTTATTCTGCATCTTTCGTACGAACAAAGTTTTTTCGTATCTTTTACGGTTTTCATGTTATAGAGCAATATGTGTAGATGTTAACTTGTCAAAATGCAAAGTGCGGCTAGGTTGGAGCAATACTCCTCACGATTCGATATTTCTGTAAAGAAAACATATAAAGTATTATACATCGTTAGAAGGTCTCAAAATTCTTAGTTTTTTTTCCCATATATCGCAACTTCGAATTCCAAACGGTGTGGCCTACAGGCGAGTTGCCGTCGTAAAATTTCAGGAAAATCGGAAAATCTCGAGAAAATTATATGAACACACTTAACCATTCATATACCATTTTATTCATAATTTTATTCTGCATCTTTCGTACGAACAAAGTTTTTTCGTATCTTTTACGGTTTTCATGTTATAGAGCAATATGTGTAGATGTTAACTTGTCAAAATGCAAAGTGCGGCTAGGTTGGAGCAATACTCCTCACGATTCGATATTTCTGTAAAGAAAAACATATAAAGTATTATACATCGTTAGAAAGGTCTCAAATTCTTAGTTTTTTTCCCATATATCGCAACTTCGAATTCCAAACGGTGTGGCCTACAGGCGAGTTGCCGTCGTAAAATTTCAGGAAAATCGGAAAATCTCGAGAAAATTATATGAACACACTTAACCATTCATATACCATTTTATTCATAATTTTATTCTGCATCTTTCGTACGAACCAATTTTTTCGTATCTTTTACGGTTTTCATGTTATAGAGCATATGTGTAGATGTTAACTTGTCAAAATGCAAAGTGCGCTAGGTTGGAGCAATACTCCTCACGATTCGATATTTCTGTAAAGAAAACATATAAAGTATTATACATCGTTAGAAAGGTCTCAAAATTCTTAGTTTTTTCCCATATATCGCAACTTCGAATTCCAAACGGTGTGGCCTACAGGCGAGTTGCCGTCGTAAAATTTCAGGAAAATCGGAAAATCTCGAGAAAATTTATATGAACACACTTAACCATTCAATACCATTTTATTCATAATTTTATTCTGCATCTTTCGTACGAACAAAGTTTTTTCGTATCTTTTACGGTTTTCATGTTATAGAGCAATATGTGTAGATGTTAACTTGTCAAATGCAAAGTGCGGCTAGGTTGAGCAATACTCCTCACGATTCGATATTCTGTAAAGAAAAACATATAAGTATTATACATCGTTAGAAAGGTCTCAAAATTCTTAGTTTTTTTCCCATATATCGCAACTTCGAATTCCGAACGGTGTGCCTACAGGCGAGTTGCCGTCGTAAAATTTCAGGAAAATCGGAAAATCTCGAGAAAATTATATGAAACACACTTAACCATTCATATACCATTTTATTCATAATTTTATTCTGCATCTTTCGTACGAACAAATTTTTTCGTATCTTTTACGGTTTTCATGTTTATAGAGCAATATGTGTAGATGTTAACTTGTCAAAATGCAAAGTGCGGCTAGGTTGGAGCAATACTCCTCACGATTCGATATTTCTGTAAAGAAAACATATAAAGTATTATACATCGTTAGAAAGGTCTCAAAATTCTTAGTTTTTTTCCCATATATCGCAACTTCGAATTCCAAACGGTGTGGCCTACAGGCGAGTTGCCGTCGTAAAATTTCAGGAAAATCGGAAAATCTCGAGAAATTTATATGAACACACTTAACCATCATATACCATTTTATTCATAATTTTATTCTGCATCTTTCGTACGAACAAAGTTTTTTCGTATCTTTTACGGTTTTCATGTTATAGAGCAATATGTGTAGATGTTAACTTGTCAAAATGCAAAGTGCGGCTAGGTTGGAGCAATACTCCTCACGATTCGATATTTCTGTAAAGAAAACATATAAGTATTATACATCGTTAGAAAGGTCTCAAAATTCTTAGTTTTTTTCCCATATTCGCAACTTCGAATTCCGAACGGTGTGGCCTACAGGCGAGTTGCCGTCGTAAAATTTCAGGAAAATCGGAAAATCTCGAGAAAATATATGAACACACTTAACCATTCATATACCATTTTATTCATAATTTTATTCTGCATCTTTCGTACGAACCAAGTTTTTTCGTATCTTTTACGGTTTAAGAGAAAATCGAGGAAAACTGGTTTGAACATTTATTGTAAAATGAGAAAATTTAACAATAATTATAAAAAATAATATAACTATAATAAATTCGTTTTATATTCATTGAGATCTATAAAAATCAATAAATACATAATTTTATACAAAGTTTAAAAAACCCAAAAAACACCAAAAACTCAATAATTAACTAAATTCATATTGTCCATTATATAAAACTGTTTGAACATCTAACAAAATTTTCGACAAAAATTTTTCTATCATAAGGGTTCGCAGTTCGAAATTTTCCCAGACTTTGTCTTGACGATTCACACCGTAAGCGCGAGCAGGCCCTCGCCGTCAGGTCAAATGCACGTCGCTTGGGATGGACTCAGTCTCATACTTAGCGCTGTGGCCGCGCGCCTTATATAGGGGATAGGTCGTGTCGAGTGCGATGCGAGCAGCTTAGGCTAAAGTACGCTGTGTTGTTCAGGCAGGTTCGAATATTTATCCGCCGGTGTATTTTATACATTATTTTCGATACTTTTAGTCTATCAACTATATAGCGGCGTACTTTAATTAATGTCGTAGCCGTTCTGGAATTATATACTCCCGTATATGTTCGGATGTCGGTTTTACGGCCGGTTCTGGACTTATTTATAAGTGTTCAACATACTGTACAGCATATCCGCGGGCATGTGTCGTTGACGCAAAGACTCTTATGCGGAAATCAAATATACAAATGCTATCAACTCAATACTCTCCGAGCGAGAATAAAAGTGAGTTATAACATGAGGTTCTTATAATTCGCCCCGACGTTTTCAATCTAACGAAGGGTAAAGAGACTGTTTGAAATTACTGGGTCTGCGGACCGCAAATTCATGTACGGACCGCCGTTCGACGGTTGTTAAAGGTCTAGCCTCTGTGTTAGCGCAGAATATATAAAATATCTAGTCCGATTAACTGTTCGTTATGTTCAGGGAATATCGTACGGCTCAGATATATAATATATGTAAGAAAATTCGTTGTTTAAAATATTCATCGAACTTTTCTATACAAAGTGTGGTCTCTCGGGTGACGCCGAGGGACATTTACGCACTATGCTATTATATATATATAGCACCCTGGTTGAATCCTGCC
>NW_020536514.1:0-42183 GCF_003426905.1 Ctenocephalides felis
GACAGAGCATATGTATCTAAAATATTGCGGATACAATTAAGAATACAGAAATAATTCCGGTAAGTGTTAGTGATCACCATATGCTTAAAATAAATATATAACTGATTATAAATTACCAATTTATGAAAAGGAATATGGAAATTGAATACAGAAACGTTGAAAACTCGACGAATATTTTTCAAGAAATATACAATAAAATAAAAATACATATAATATAAAAATGACGTAATAAGTTGGTGGATTTATCAAATGAAGCCAACAATTAAAAGATTATTCAAATCGATGGCAATTGATGCAGCAAACATGAGACAAACTATTAACAATATGCAAGAATTGTTAATAGATATGTCACAGAAAGAAAATAGCGGAGAAGATTAACGGAACAAATTAGAGAATTAAAAACAAGGATCATATAATGCAAAAAAGTATTTAAATGGAACAATGATAAGAAGTAAAATTAAGACTATTGATGAATATGAAATGCGTCGTTATTTAGTTACGCTAGAGATATCAAAAACAAACAGTTCGTATATAAAGGAGTTAAAAATAATGAAGAATATTTTACAAAAACGAAAGACATTTTTGAACATGTTGAAAATTATTTTGAAGAAAGCTTTAAAATCCAAGATTCTTCAGAAAAACACCAAATAATGTTATTACAAAATATTACAAAATTTCTAACAACAACTGATGCAGAAGACCTCAATAAAGAGATAACAATCGATGAATTATGTGAGGTAATACAGAGTATGAGTAACAACAGGACACCAGGACCCGATGGAATACCATATGAATTTTATAAGTATCATATAGAAATCATAAAAAATGATTTTTTAAATATATTGAATAAAATTTTTCAAGATGTTAGAAATCAACGGCTATTCGAAGGGATAATCACCTTAATACCAAAAGGCAAAGAACATACTATAAAAAACTATAGGCCGATAACTCTTTTGAATTGTGATATAAAAATACTAAATAAAATTCTTGCTAACAGAATAAAGTTTAAAATTAGTAAAATATTAGGTAGTGAGCAAACATGTGGTATACCGAATAAAAATATCTCATATAATTTAGAAGGAATAAGATCTTCCATAGAGTGTTGTGATATAACGCAAAATGAAAACATGGGAATTATGAATATCGATTTCCAAAAAGCTTTTGATACGGTATCACATACATTTCTTTCCAAATAATGAATAAAATGAATTTTCCATCAAAAGTTATTAATTTTGTTAAAAATTATTATAAGTTGTCGAAGTCAAAAGTCTTAATAAATGGATACACAACAAAAAATTTTCGAATTGAACAATCTATAAGACAAGGATGCCCATTATCAATGTTGCTATTTAGTATTGTTTTAGAACCGCTAATTAGGACTTTTCACAAAACATTAAATAGAACAAATCATATTTTTGCATATGCTGATGACGTGACTATAATTATGAGAAATATAAATGAACTGGAAATGATTAAACATATTTTAGAACACTATAAAAAAGCTTCAAATCTCACCATAAATGAATCCAAAACTAAAATTTTTGAAGTAGGAAATTGGAGAAGCAGGCAAATAAATACAAACATAGAAATAACTGATAGAATTAAGGTTTTAGGATTAACATTTCGAAGGAATTTGGAAGATACAACCATGGAAAACTGGAATAAAGTAAAAAATAGTGTCAGAAATATATTATATAACGGAAAAAGTAGATGCTTCAATCTGATTCAGAGAGTAAGATTTGTGAATATATATGCATTATCAAAATTGTGGTATGTTGCGCAAATCTTAACTGCTCCAAAGATTATAATTAAAGAAATTCAGAATATAGTGAATGAATTCATATGGCAAAACCATTTATATAAAATTCAAAGAAAACAAATGGAAAAAAAGTATGAAGAAGGTGGATTAAACCTCATTAATGTAGAGAACAAAGCAGATGCACTTATCACCAGGAACTTTATAAAAATCATAAATGGAGAAAATTGCGAAAACAAAAATTTAATATTGAATTATATATTAAAAATAAACAATCAAGATCACGTATTTCAAATTCCCACAGTATACAGAGAAATTATAAAGTTGGTGATAAAATATAATGATATAAATATCACAACAAAACATATTTATTCTGAATTGAATAAAATTATAATTATAAATCCAATTGAAGGGAAATACCCAGATCTGAATTGGAATATAATCTGGAAAAATATATCTAATAAATATATTCCATCTTTATGGCGATCCAAAACATATCTTGTATTAAATGAAAAAATTGCAACAAAAGACCGCTTATTAAGACATAAGATAACAACTGATAACAAATGTAATTTTTGCCAAAAAAATGATTCATTTCAACATAAAATACAAGAATGTGGAATGGCTGCAACAATTTGGAAATGGACCACGGAAAAAATCAAAACAACTTGTGGTATAGACTTACAAAAAATGGACATTAAAAATATTTTTGAAATCAAACTAAAAAATAGTGAAAAGCAAAGAGCTTTACTGTGGTTTGTTTCTGCCACAGTATGGTATAATTTGGAGAAAAATAAATCACTATACGATTTTCTGAACGAAATTAGAAGAAAATGGATGACTAGGAAGGAGTTTGGCAGTAATAAATATATATTTTGTTTTTAAATAAATTAAAATTTTGCTTTAAGCAATTCAGATTATGTTGATTATAGTTTTAAGATTACAATATATTGAAATAATTGTATTATTGATTGATTAATAAATATACAAATAAAAAAAACAAAAAAAAAAAAAAAAAATGTACATTTCTTATTAGTTTATTTGATATTCATACGTTTTGCTTAATATTGTAGCCTTTGTTTATTATATAATTTATAATTATCAGTACTCAGTAAATAATCCGTAACTAATTCATGATTACCACTATCAACTTAGTCGGTATATAATTGTATAAATAAGCCCTCAGAAACTTTTTAAATTTATTAATTTATTTTAATTAAATTTATTCATGTGTTCGGTGACCATTGTTTTAAGTTGCTTAATATTTTTGAAATAATTTTTGAGATAATTTTTATCGAAGTCATTTGCTTAGATTTGAATAGTTTCACTAACGTATGTGAGTTCACAATTTGAGCATTTAATTTGGTACATGACATTTTTAATATTAATTAAAATATAATATATATGTATATACAAATTTAATTAATGTATGTTTATCTTTATTTAAATCATATAATAATAATTCTAATTAGAATTTGTCATCACAAAATATCAATTAAAATAAATTAGAGTATGAATTCAATATTAGCTTTCTGATTATTTGTTGAGTATTTAAACAACACGGTAATTACTCTTTAATTAATAATATATAATTTTGCGTAATTAATATTTTTGACGGTTGAATAGATAACTAATTTTATTTTAATCAATATTTGTTTATTTTAGAAAAATTAACGCAAGCGTTAAATGTGATAGAGAGTTGATTAATTAAATGCAATTATTTGTATAATATTAATGGAAATAGAAAAATTATGATTGAAATTTTATCATAGATAAATATAACTGTATGGAAAATTCATTTAAAACAGAAAAAAACACTTTGTTAAAAGTTAAGAAAATCCATTATTCATAGTAAATTTCACGAAATTTATATTTAAGTTATAATTATTATTTATTTAAATATAGTTGTTTTCTTAGAAAGGACTATAACTTTGTAAAAGGTTTGTTTTTAACATTTTTTTCTATTGAATTTTTTTTTGAGTTCTTCTAAGACGAATTAAAAAGAATGTTTGAAGTATAATTTAATTTATATTAAATATTATGCAAAAATCCTATTGCATCTAATAAAAAAAATAGTTTTCAATATAGTTCAAATATAGAAATATGTATATTCGCTATTTTTTTTTTTATAAAATTTATGTCCCTGTTTATCCTATAGACCTTTACCTACTCTAAAAATCTGGACCTCAATAGCTTTAACCCATCAATTTATCATTTACGAAATTATTTTATAATTTTAATGATTATATTATTTTATTAATGTATTTTTATAAATTATATAGACTTAATAGCAATAATTATAATTTATACATCACATCTAGACTACTCAAATTGAGAGTAAACTATCATTACTGAATAATTAAATAAGCAAGTATAAGAAATGCAGTTCTATTTGGGTAAACTATAATTTTTTTTTGTTTATAGCTCAACTTGAATTTTCTTTATGTTTTGAGCATAACAAATTTCCTGCTTTCGCTATGTATTATATAAAATGAATTTAATTTATTATACTTTGATCACTGTAGCACCTGATCATACACGTCATATGTAATCTGTATAAGTCCGCAGTAATGTTTTACTAAATCCTGCTCCGTTGCGCATATATGGAATATATTACTCGCGGTTTGCGCCATGATGCAGCTTTCCCATGCAAACTTGTTTGTTTTTGAAATGTAAGGGTACAGGAATATATACATTATTATGTCTATTTCAATCCTTGCTATTGATTTTGTATAATATATCAGATTATATGCAATTTTGTAATATGTCAAGAACAGTTAAAATGCTGAATTATATCATCAGTAAAAGTGCTGATGATAGAATTCAAGACCAAATAGAAAATGGAATAATGAATGCAGTCGTATTCTGTAAATATGCTTGTTATATTCTAAAAATTCTGCTTACAATTTAATATTCAGGGTAAAAAAATTGACCAAATTTAATATAATATTATCATTTTTGAAAAATTAATCATTATTTCATATATTCAGGGTAATAATTATGCAGGGGAACTAAAGATTTGTTGTAACTCCTTATTTTAAATTAAAATTCGGAGAACCACTGATTATATTTGTTACAGATGCTGTAACTATTTTTCTATCAATTCAAATAGAAGTAATTCCATAAATATTATTCATAATTTCACAATTAATTATCTATACTAGAGAAAAGTTTCATCTTACCTCGTGTTTGATGCTAGTTGCACCATCTACCAATGCAAGTAGTAACGATAATCTTTTATCATTTTATCTCTTGTTTATTTTCAACTTAATTGAATCTTTCAAAAATAAATAATTCTAAACTTTGTAATTTAACAATATAATTTGCTTTTGCAGAACTTCTCACAAAATTATTCACAAAGTGATCACAAAAGTTAAACTATGGATTTTATAATATAGAAAATTAATATCATACTGTTCATTAGCTGCCATATGCCGAGTACCTTAATACATTTTGAAGTTTGAAGAAAGAAAATTATGAAATTATAAATAGAGCAATAAAGTTCATTATTAAAAGCATAAATGCAAGTGACAGCCTTTGCGCCATGTATTGAGAATTTTTCTCTTCATACTCAGTTTTTTCAAATTTGCTTTTACATTGTAATTACAGAATCATTATCATTAATTAATAGATTTAAACATATTCTAGTTTAGCTTCGGAAGATATAGTCTTAAATATAGGATAAGATTTTACCGTCTATTCTATATAATAAAATAATTCTATAACAAAAAATTGAAAATAATATTTTATTTATAGAATATTGCCTTGAATATAAAGTTTTCAAAGTACCAATGCTCATCCAACTTTTCATTGTTTTTGTGAGCTATAAGGCAAAATATTATTGGTTTTTACAATCATGATGAGAATTTCTATAATTTACAATATTCCTAGTGTTATTGGAAGTAAATATTCGTTCTTTTTAGATGAGATCATTATTAAAAATTTCTAATATTAAATGTATATATTGCATCAATTCTCCGAAAGACTAATTTCACCTAACGCGAAAACTGATATCACTACCGCATGATATCAAGCTGTCTGAGACGAAAAAACTGTAAACACGATTGCAATTTTAAAACTTTTACCACTGAGTCACATTGAGCTCAATTACTACAAACTTTTTTATTTATGAATAGTTGGTTTCAGACTAATTGAAATACAAACCGTATGAAATTATCGATTTTTCTTTGCAGTTTCAATGTTTTCACCACTAAGTCAGAACCAATTACTACAATTATTTTTTAAATAGTTGTTTTCAAAATAATTAAATAAACGAAATAAAATAATGAGTTTTTTAGTTTAAAACGGCTTTTTATATAATGTTAAATATCACAGATACACTGTAATTATATTTTTTTAACCAAACAAACGCCATCGTTGTTAAGATATACTGCACAGAGAAATTTTAATTCACAGTTATTTATTTTAATATAGAAAATTTTGACAGTGTTCATAAATGATTAACAGTTTAAAATCACAGGATGTATTTATATATAAAAAAAATAATTTTTCATTGCAGACTAATCACTTCCAGTAAGAATCTTAAAACAAAGACAACTTTAACATTAATTTCATAAAACTTTCAATAGTGATTTGCTGATATTGAAAGTGATATCAATATTTTTTACAAAAACAATTTGTGCTAAGAATTTAAAATCTCACAATATTACGTATTTTGAGAACTTCACAGAAAATCTCTAAGATTATTTGCAAATAACAAGAGCACAGAGCACAATAATTTTTGAACTAATTGAAAAGTAACAACTTATCAAGTTGAAAGGGTTAATCTTAAGTACGTGAGTAACATACAAAACTATTTTGTTTTGCTTAAACTATAAATACTATGTTTAAATCAGCAATACCTTCTATCTCGATGTGTATTATTTATAATACCACATATATAAATCTTGCACTACTTCATGAACTCATTCAGCATTATAATAATGAAATTCATGATTTTTTGTAAGTACCATTAATATTATTAATTTAAAACTACTCGTTTTTAATTAAAATCGACTTCAAAACCTTATGTCTGCATTTCGCATTTGTTTTGTAATTTGCCATGAAATTACTATATTTTGTGTGTATGTGATCGTAACCTATGTATTTATAAAGCTTGTTCGTTTATTATTACTTGTAACATCAAACGATTCATTTGTTCCTATTGTGGATACAAACGGCGTTGCAGAGCACGCTATCCAATATACATTATGGAATGTACAATGTGTTGCATTAATGAATCAGAAATGTGGAAATGCAATCAGAAATAGTATACCAATTATAGAGGATGCAAATAAATATGGAAAATGGGTTACGTAATTTTCCGGAACATGGGTTCATTTTGGCATGGTAGACAATAATAGTTACAGATTAAAGCTTTTTTTTAGCATTTTTTTTATATAGATTTGATATAAACTATTAAATTTTCAGACCGGATATAATTTAAAAAAATGCATATGATTGATTTGTTTGTTTACTGTAACGACCACAATAACAACGAATTAAAAAGTCACGAATGCTTGCCTTGTCGTACAAACCTAACACACGCTCTATCATACATTTTTAACTTTCCGTAGGGTAAGTTATAGTAATCGCAAAAAATCGAAAATGAAAATTTTTATATATTTTTATCATTTAAAGGTTTATTATATATATTTTGGCATACCTTAGAAAAAATGGATGTGTGTGTATATGTGTGTATGTGTGTGTATGTGCGTATATAAATTTTCGTCGACGATTTCGGGAACACCGATCAACCGATTAGATTAATTCAAAAAACATTCGATTTGTATTGATAAGGTGACGTGCTGATTAGTTTTTGAATTCGAAGGCAGGTCTAGCTGTTTCGAAGATACGGAGCAAAAAGGGCAAAAAACGGCAGGTTCTGAGAGAACAATTCGGCCGATTTGAATGATTTGAAAAACATTCGATTCGTATTGATGTGGGGACGTATTGATTAGTTTTTGGTATAGGCAGGTCCAGCCGTTTCGAAGATACAGAGCAAAAAGTGCATAAATTCCGATTATATCCGATAGACATCCGCTCATAGTGTTGTGCGTCAGAATGTCGTTAAAGCTGAGTTGGTTAACTCGTCGCAGTTCGCGTTAGTAGATAGAAAAGTCAGGACTGATCGGGTTCGAACCCCACGCGTGTAATTTTTTTTTAATTTTAGTTTGCTTTAAAGTACGATGCCATACGCCCCACTAGTAAATTAATGATAATCGTTAAATCAATATTAGGATAGGACGGGGCACAAAGTTTCAATTTGACTTTCAGTAAATATACTGTCTCAACTAAATAAACTACATCACAATACATAAAACCTTTCACACAACCAACAATCGAACTATATTCATTTAAATTCCCAGGATATTTCAAATTATAGAAGTATGTTTTTGGCTATTTTTCCAAAATTTGTCATCTGGCCCTTTATTAATTTATTTTTTTACGTACTATTTTTTCTTACACTTTTGCTAGGGTGAAGCTAGAGTTGGTCCTTTTTACCCCATCTTATATAAATTAATATATTAATTACCACATCTTATATGAATTAATATATTTACCTACTTTTCATTTGCCATAAGTTAATACAACTTTAACATTTTGGCGAATGAATAATTATAGATCTTATGATGCACAGGAGATTTATTTTTTGAATTAATTCAACATGCAAGCTAAAATTTACTTTTAAAATTTATTTATTTAAGGCCAAAAATCATTTTTTTTATGATAATTTTTATAATTAAATTTAGTAACTTCATGAAGACATCATCATAATTAATGTAGGTAAATATAAAGATTAACAACAAATATTTTATATCGGAACAGTTTTATTAATTGATAAATGTAAAATATATTACTTATTCATTATATCCCCATTCAACTAAACGAACCTTCTAAAATAAACACATGATATCATGGTGCAATTAATAAGCATGTATCCTAATGATCAAGTAACGTTTTGCATGTTATACAATACATTATTATTTTGTATACGCTTGTATTTCAAACATTATGTTTAATATTAAACGTAGAAGCATAAGCCAATCTGGATAATGAACATATATGAATCGATTACTTACAAATAAGCACCGATAATAATAATTACTTGAATAAAATTAGAAATTGGATATAAACTCATAGTATTCGAAGAGTCTGCTGTCCTGAAATTTGTAGATTTTATAAAAAAATATTTTGCAAGAGTTAACTCTTACGATTTGCAATATTTTATACATGTAAAATAAAGGAATGAATCATAGTGTATTATTTAAAATATTATACATTTATACAATAATTACGGGTTATACATGTTTCAAAAATTTGAAATCAAATTGATAAAAGTGGTAGACTTTAACAAAAATGTATCATGTCAGTATTATGAGACAGTGTCGTTTGGAATCTGTATATTTTAAGATTCAATATATCATTTTTATTAGCAGCAATTTTAGTTTATTTAATGCAGAACAAAAATAAGAAATTTATTAAGGGTTATAAATTTTACAGTACAGTACAAAATTTTCTAATAATTCATCCAAATTAATCTCATCGTATATTACTTTTATGTAGAAATTATACTCTATATAGTATATTACTTTTATGTAGAATGAAAAAAAAATTTCAAAGTGGTATATTTTAACTAATTACGATGAAACCAGTGTCTGATTTGAAAAGTACAGATTTGACAACAGCAATAAATACGTTTTTTTTTTCAATTAAAAGAAAACTTGTTCCAATATTTTTTCTTTATAATATTTATTAAAATTTTAAATTACCATAAATCCCATTCCAAATTTTCTTACAAACAAGCTTACAATAATATAAAACCATGTAAAATATTGATTTAATAAAAAATGTCACAATATTACAGCGACAAGTTTCTGTTATTGTTACAATATCATTGGCAATTTAAATTTATAGACACAAAATATTAGTACCCCTTGATTTATTCATTCTATAATGTCACTATGCGGACGACATTTTGACATATTATACAAACCTATTACAAACAAATTGATGAATGATATTGATATGAATATCTCGTAAATTTTTATATTATTTATGTTTATACGTACCTGGATCAAATGGGATAATTCATGATGTCCTAGATAACGGACGAATTATTCATTTGATTATGGACCTATAGATATGATTTTAGTTAAAAAAAGAACATTATTAAAAAACTATATGTATGATAAATCAACAAGAATAAACTATTTATAAATTTGGTATTTTTGAAAATGTGTTTCATTTATAAAGTATTCCTAATGATATAAGAATATATAACAAAATATTGTTTACAAAAATGTCTTGATATCACATTTTATTATCCTCGGATGTCAAGGCTATTTTGATCGCCACATAACTTTGCGCCCAGTATTGACATCAAACCTGTTCAAAGGTGATCGGAAATACGTTGTATTCAATGTGTAAAGACCAAATGTAAGAGAGTTGTAGATATACCGTTACTATTTCATTTTGGTGCGAATGGTACTACCTCAATCCAGCTTGCAGTGACCCGAGGTCTTAGCCTATGGGATAAGAAGGCCAATGGAAGACTGGTGGTCAGAGCTAGTTATTGTGCCCGCGATTATTAGAGGTCTTGGAATATTGGATAGGTATGCCGACGGAAGTCCAGTGGTCAGGGCTAGAAAATGTGTTAGCCCACAGTGACCCTAACCCAACCAAAATAACTAAAAAACAAAAAAAAAATTTTTTTGTTCTGGATTTTCAAACATTGTCGTTTGTCTTCTGATAGCGCGTGCTTCAAGCCCCAATCTCCCCTAAGTGGTTGACATGGGCGTTGAGAAAAATATAAAATTTAGAACTATAGTACAGTTGTTAGAGTTGAGTAGCTCAAAGCTCACCTATCAGTTTAAGGAACGGAAAAATATATATGTAATTGCACTTCTGATGTTTTTGATATTAAATCGTCTAATTATTATTATATCCTATTATTATATTCTATTATTTGCACGTGCACATACAATTGAAAAGGCAATATCGAAGGAATTATATATGAATAGTGTAATGTGCCTCAGTATATCGTATTACGTACGTTGCCCACGTCATATCAATATAATAGCCCGTGTAGCCGTGAACTATTTTTCATATCCCATTCTCATCGCTCATATATCTGCATGCTATCACACGTATATTGGTATATTGCATTTTATACCTTTTCTAATAGAGTCGGCTGCCGTTGTACTCTCGTCGTACGCGAATATCATAAATGGAGAGCTGAAATACAGAACATAATTCTATTATAAAACTATGCGAACTGTATAAATATAGTAGACCATATTTACCACATTTATCGCTTTCACGCACAAGACCTTTTACATATTACCACATCTAGAACTATACTATACATACTTGCAACACTGTATTATAACACAATATTCAATTCTAATATATTAAAAAATTTAATATAAAAATTTAATCTGACAAAAACTATCTAGAGAGTTCTGAAATGTGTTGCTGTAGAAAATTTGTGAATATTGGGTAAACAAATTATACAACAAATGAATAATTGGTGAGAATAGAAGCAGGAAAAACCATACTGAGCACGATCTTAAGAAGAAAAAGAAACTGGATCGGACCTATCTTACTAAAAGAGTGAACAAACGTCATCAAAAGTAAAGTGTTAAAACTGCAAAGACTAGGAAGAAAAAAAAAATGCATATGATTGACGTTTTACACGACTTAAAAAAGACAAGGAATTGAAAGCCAAAATACAGGGCTTGGAAACAGAAGTTTGGAAATGCGAGTAATAATAATAATTAACATGGATAAAAAAGAGAATCATTGATGCGCGATTGTGTTACACCATGGGCCTGCTTTGGGTCAAACCACTAATTATAATATATTACTGGATATAAACATACCCATCTAATAATCAGAAATCTCAATAATAATAACAAAAAATGTAATAAATAATAGTATTTTCTTGGATAATTTAGCACTTAGACAACTAAATTATTATAATTGTACTTCGTTCTACAAATTTATTAGAACTTTGTCAAATTTGTTTTTAACATTCTTCAATATTAATAATTGCCTACCCAAGTTTATTCAATGTTTTACGTACTTTTTATGCATAGAAGTACCGGAGGCTTATTTCCATTTGTTAACTGTTTCTTGTATTTTTAAGTAAAATTGATATTCATAAAGTATATCACTACTGCTCGATATCTAGCTGATCAAAACGCCAGTAAATATATACAGTTGCAATGCATTGCAATATTTGCAACTACTGTTTTTACTTCCTTCTAATGCTGTTCAATATGAAGAACTTTGTTTCTAAAGCTAATATTATGAAACAATATAAGCGAAAATGGGTACGGTAGTGCCACTTTTTCATTAGTGATAATTTAGATAATTTACCAGCTTTAGCTGGTTGAAGAGTAAATTCAAAACCAATTTTATCATTTATTCGTGAAAAAAATACTGATATACTGTCCTTAAATATTAGATTGCTTGGTCTATAATCAAATTATACATAAAAGGGCGGGTGTCACAACCGTACTCAGCTTCATGACAGTTGTGACACGCATAAATATAGGTTAAAAACAATAGCTATAAAATACCACAGTGGTTTATAAAGACATACTTAATGCAGTAACAAAAACTTGTTCAAACAGCTACCTACTTCAGCTTTATCTCTTTGAAGCCTATCTCAAAATTAATTTAGTTTAGCTATGACGACTGTCACTACCGTATTCTGGCACAACCGTACCCAGTCTTTCCTAGAATAAAAATTAAGATATAGATAAATAAAACTTAATAAAACTTTCTACAGTTTATTTTGAAAATAGTTTTCACTTTTTCTCAAAAACTATTTTTACTTTCTGATATTCACATCTATTAATAATATTTCTTAGATTTTGACCTATTTTGGATTAATACGTAATATGCTTATGGTAACAAAGAAGTAAAATCTTATTTCATATGTCTTACCAACGCAACTTGCTCTGTGATTGACGAATATATAGTCATCATGAGCTCAATTCGGACGACCCGAAACTGTGCACACTGTTCAAAGTGAGCACCGCAGTTAACAGGTTTATTTTTAGGTTAAAATGAAAGTTTTTATTATTAAGTTTAAATTTTAATAAATTTTATGTAACGACCGACTTGAATACATAATGTAGATTGTAGAGATTTTAATATCAAACTAGTTGGTTTGGTATTTAGCCTTGAGGCAAGTTACATGAACTTCCCGAAATGTGTAAATAATCGACTTAATCAAAAAAAAAGTATAAATAATATACTTCATTAATCCTACTTTAAAAAAAAACGATAATAATTTTAGCAAACTTTGACGAATTTTTAAAATTAAACTACTTGTCGTTAGGCCGTAATATTACAGTAAGTTCTATAAGACCATGATGTATATCGCCAAAAAAATTTCCATGAAAATCGGCTTAAATTTTTTTTTCAACAGTTAATTACAAGAAAACGGCTCGGTAGATTTTCACCTAAAATTAATCAGTATCATTCCCAACTAATATCTTTCGAACAGTTTTTGATATTTTAAAATCGGTTCGGTAGGATGAGCTTAAATGTCGACGAAAATTTAACACTTTTTTTCAACAGTTAATTACAAGAAAACGGCTCGGTAGATTTTCACCTAAAATTAATCAGTATCATTCCCAACTAATATCTTTCGAACAGTTTTCGATATTTTAAAATCGGTTCGGTAGGATGAGCTTAAATGTCGACGAAAATTTAACACTTTTTTTCAACAGTTAATTACAAGAAAACGGCTCGCTAGATTTTCACCTAAAATTAATCAGTATCATTCCCAACTAATATCTTTCGAACAGTTTTCGATATTTTAAAATCGGTTCGGTAGGATGAGCTTAAATGTCGACGAAAATTTAACACTTTTTTTCAACAGTTAATTACAAGAAAACGGCTCGATAGATTTTCACCTAAAATTAATCAGTATCATTCCCAACTAATATCTTTCGAACAGTTTTTGATATTTTAAAATCGGTTCGGTAGGATGAGCTTAAATGTCGACGAAAATTTAACACTTTTTTTCAACAGTTAATTACAAGAAAACGGCTCGGTAGATTTTCACCTAAAATTAATCAGTACCATTCCCAACTAATATCTTTCGAACAGTTTTTGATATTTTAAAATCGGTTCGGTAGGATGAGCTTAAATGTCGACGAAAATTTAACACTTTTTTTCAACAGTTAATTACAAGAAAACGGCTCGGTAGATTTTCACCTAAAATTAATCAGTATCATTCCCAACTAATATCTTTCGAACAGTTTTTGATTTTTTTAAATCGTTCGGTAGGATGAGCCTAAATGTGGACGAAAAGTTTTTTTCAAATTACAAAGAAACGGCTTGGCAGATCGTTGCACAAAACTGACAAACGATAGTCCTCACCGAAATACATCAAATGGCTTTTAAATTTCTAAAATCGGTTCAGGCGTTTTTGAGAAAACGTCGATCAAAAGTCTAATTTTGACAAATGCCAAAAAGACCATACTGATTTTTGCAAACTTTGACGAATTTTTAAAGCTGAACCAGTTGTCGTAGGGCCGTAATATTTTAGTATGATCTAGAAGACTATGGTATCTATCGTCAAAAAAATAATCATAAAAATCGTCGAAATTTTTTTTTAAAAAACTTTATTACAAGAAAACGGCCCGGCCGATCTCTACCAAAAACTAATCAGCACGATTCCCAACCAATATCTTTCGAACGGTTTTTGAATTTTCAAAATCGATTCAGAATTGCGGGCTAAAACGTAGACGAAAAATTTTTCACTTTTCTGCCATTTATGAAGAAACGGCTTGGCCGATCGTCGCACAAAACTGACAAACAATAGTTCTCGTCGAGATACATCGAATGGCTTTTAAATTTTTGAAATCGACCCAGCCGTTTTCGAGAAAACGTCGATTTACGGCAAAAAATCTGTTCACATACACACACACACACACACACACACACGCACATACACACACACATACTTTTTCCAAATTTGGTCTCATTCGATTCAGAATGGCTTGAAACGTCGAGAAAACATAAAATTAGCGAATCGGGTTTTTTGATGAAAACATAAACTTCTCCTTCGGGAAGTTAATTACAGTTGCTGTATACAATGAGGTAATTTTGCTTAGATCCTGATGATTCAAATTATACCTACCAAATCTGTGATAAAATTACCAATTCACCTGTTTCCCCCGAGCTCTTTTACTATTAAAATGTATTTTAATACACACGTCTCATCGAGCTCACGATATCGGCATCACGATGACACGCCAGATATGGAATTTGCAGATCGCATACCGCGATCGGTTGGTTGCTTCGGACCAAACTACGGAATTCTGGCGGCGAGCGATCGAACGGATCACGTCGCACCGAACTAAATGAACGACCCCCGCGAGGTATGCCGACAATTAAAAAGGCACGAGGACGCTTATGCCATTGCCGCCTGCAACCGAGATATGCCATCAGTTTTATGTTGTATGAATCCTTTGTGGTTATTGATGTAATAGAATGCTGCAATTGGGGTAAACGAATATATCTATAAGGAGATTATTATATGACGACTTTGTAACAAAAATTTACACCCTAAAGAAGTTTTACTTCAATAATCAAGAATTGTAGTTTAAGGTATCTACTGACATTAACTTACGGACCGATTATGCCGCACAACAGACCAATGGTATGGCAAGACCATGTTACGCTCCAACTTGCATACTTTATGCTACTGAATTATACTAAATACTGTCAAAATGTCATGTATTTGCTGTGCGTTCTGCATACACTGCAACGTCACTTGTTTGTTATGAAGCTGGATCAGAAAGACCATGTTATCTAAGATCGTTCTTTGACATTTGTGCGGTTTTTAGGTTAGGTTTTCTATCTGACAATCTGAGAAAAACGTCTGACTGCACAGCAATCGTCTATTAGTTTTATGTCTATGAATATTTATCATGAGTGCAAGTTGTAAATATATGCAAGAAATATGTATGTTTGCTAGTGTTTTATATACGACATTACTTCTTTACCAAGGGTATAATATAGGCGAGGTAGGGCGAAGAATAAAGGTCCAATTTGAATTAAAGTAATTAAAATGTCTAAACCAAATAAACTATACTACAAAGCCCATAACACGTGTAAAAAACTACTATACCCCTGATCATTTCCAATTGAAATAATATTTTTATACTATATTACTACAATTTATCTTTATATATATATATATATATATATAATATATATATATCTTTATATATAATAAATTTATATATGGGACAGCTAGGGCAAAACCGAGTCATTGTCTCGTTTTGAATTTTAAAGGGATTTTACAAAATAATATCTACAATATATCCAATGGGAAATATAAATTTATTGGATACTTTTAACAAAGACAGCTGTCTTTGTAACACTAGTATTACTGTATATAGTGTCGATTTGGTATTTTGTCAGAAATATTCATCAGCATAGTTCAATTAACTATTTTAAGTTAATTCATTTCTTGTAAAACTGCCCCTTTTCAACCGAATTTGCATTTTTTAGCAAGTTTATATTTTCTACACTTTCTCAGATCAGATCAGAGTGAAAGTTCAGTTGTTACTTCTCATCCCACCTGTGTTATAGATTTTATATAAAAACGTCCGTTGAATCTAATTTAAAATCAACAGTATACCTTACATAAAAAATAAATAACGCATACTTGTCTAAAAAAGCTGACAACAAAAGAAAATTCTTTTGGTATAGATTTTCAAACATCGTTATTAATAATATCAATAAAAAATACTGTGCTAGTAAAGATTTTTGAATTAATATGTTAATTATATGAATATGCTTTTAATTTATTATCATTCGAAATTATTTAATGAAGATTTGAAAAAAAAAATAGATTATTATCAATAAATTGATATATACAAGGTAGTACTTTAAAAGTACAAGATGATACTGTTTAGATAACATACTTATCGTGCCTTATTGTAATCTTAGTATTTGTCTGAGTACAATTTCTATTCAATTGTCAAGAAAATGTTCTTGTAAAACTTTGTAAAGTTTTGTACAGAACTTTTTTATGCGAAAGTCTTCTGCCATATTTTATTAATTATCTCGTCAATTGCAGATACTAAGTTCAATAAACTTTTATCATATTGAAATAAAATAACCTTAATAATAATATGAAAATTATTCATCTTGTGAGTGAAATAAGTATTATAGAGTATATCTGTAGTGACTGCTTTCTAAAGTTCACATATTTTTATAGGCTCTTTAACAAAATGTTATAATTAACTTGATGACACAACAATTAGATATATATATATATATATATATATATATATATATATAAAACAACTATAAAAATTAACTAAATCTTTAATTTATAATTATAAAATAGAAAAAAATGTGAATAATTTATATTCATGTACATACTATTCTGAACGGACACAAACGAGTTGCTGAAAGATTCGTAATTTTTCAAAGGGCGTTTCGCATGTTATATGCATTGTAACCACATTAAGTTTTTTACATGTGAACATATGTGTGGTATTTGTAATTAGCAATTTAAACCATATACAATTTATAAAATTACTAAAAAGTTGCTGAGTATTATATATTTTTCGATTAATTTTCGACCATTGTAAACTGGAATTGTTTTGGTTAGTGGTTGAAAGCCCGTATACTACATCATTTTGTAATTAATTATGCTATGTCAATCTATTATATTACATAATGTTGCCTGTGAATAAATGGTGCAGCTGACAGGTTACAATTATGTAAAGTAAATAATAAAAATTAGTTAAAATGTGGGATGTAATTAAATCAGTGCGTCATATAACACTTTTCTAATAAACTTATAAATATACATATTTTAATTATCTACAAACTACTGCGTTTTATAATGTATTCTTTATTCCAGCGATACACATTTGTAATCCGATATCTCACAGTAATTAAGCTTAGTCTAGACAATCGTAATTCATTTAGATTAGAGATTGTCCAGGAATAATGTTCTCTTATGACTTATAAATATTCATTAAAAGCTTAATTACATTATACTGAAACAATGTCTTTTCAGTTTGCCTTTGATTTTTTAATTACTTGCCATAATGTAGACAATTAGACAATTATTAATTGAGGCATTGAACATGACACTCAATTCTTGAGTAAATGTGAATATAAATTAATTGCAATGTTAATATTATATTTTGCTAATATATATATATATATATATATATATATATATATATATATATATATATATATATATATACTAGGATATCCGGCAACGCGTTGCTGCGGCTGTTATTCTTCAGAAAACCAAAACAATAAGATATAAAATATTCTAGGTTATTTATTTCATTATGTAAAATAATTTGCTCATTATTATTAAATTTTTCTATACCTTGAAATGAAGAATTTTAACTGAAGATTAAATCTAAATTACAAAGGTATATATATTATTGATTTCAATTGATTTTTCAAAGCATTGATAGAACCTTGCTAAGTTATGAAATTTAATTGCAATATATTTATATGCAATATGAGAAAGAAGTTCAAAATCTGACAATTATAATTTTTGGCAACTAAATAAATAAATTCAGATATTATTACCAGTTTTAATCTATGCAAAACTAGTTCTTTTATTCAATAGGAATCCAAATGATAATTCAATTCAATATTGAATTCAACATACATTCAGTATTTCATCAAGTAAATATTTTATGGTTTTGAAGAGGAGGAGAATTTTTAACATCTATATCCTCATTATATTTTCTTTGGAGTAATATAAAATGTCTAATTTCAACGATAGCGATATTACGCATACTTATAATTAACTTCCCGATTGTAAATTACAAGAAAATTGCCTAATTATATATTTTTAATTAAAGACGCCCTTATGGAAGCACCATAGCGTTTTCGAGATCGTTCAAATAAATAAAAAAAATATCTTTATGAAATTGAACTAAATAACCAAAGGCAAAATAAGTGTGAATGGCATCGTGACTTAAGGTAAATTGCTGGAACTTCTCGTACCGTAATTTGAAATTTCTAAAAGCTTAGAAAGAAAACAAAATAGTTTTTTGAAGATTTCGAATTTTTTCGAACGTTTTTGAAAATGTGAAATGTTTAAAAAAAAGTAAAATAACTTTTTTTGAAATTTGTGTAATTTTTTGAGTAATTTTATTTTTTTTTATATTACTGATATTGCAATTTATTTTAAAAATTAGCAAAATTTCAAAATTTCTTGAAACTTTTTGATTCATACTGTCGAACATATCTGATTTTCGACCGCAAATGGCTTTTTTATTTTGGTCTCTAAAATGGCTGGTCAATTCTTCATTAGGTCAATACAAGTTAAATGCTTTTTAAATAATTCAAGTCGGATATTCCGTTCGCTCAAAATCCTAATTTCCATTTTCTGCACAGTATCGCCTAACCGTCTCGATCAACGTTTTCCAAAAACTAATCAGCAAGACTCCTTGTCAATAGGAATCGAAAGCTTTCTGAATAATTCAAATCGGTTGATCTGTTCACATACACACACGCACACACACAGGCATACACATATTCATTTTTTCTAAGGTATGCCAAATTATTCAGAAACCTTCGAAACGTAAAGATATGTGAAAATTTTCATTTACAATTTTTGGACTATTACCGTAACTATAAGTTGAACGCGTTGACTCTAGTATCAGTTTTGATTATAGAATATATTTTCCCAAGACAAAAAAACAAAGCCTAATACAATTTCTTCAAAAACCATTACGAAATATTCTCTCTCGATGCGTGTGTCAGTTTTCCATCTAAGGCTTCAAAGAAATAAAGTAAATAATCCAGATTCCTTTGGCGAAATGCCTTATGTATACTGAACACCGACCGTATTGTGTTTATTATTATATAATGTTCCGTTTTGTAAATTACGTACGTACGCAATAAAGCAAACGAACGAGCAGAAGAAGAATAATTGGTATTGTTTTCCTAATTCAATATTGTATAATACAATGTCTAAACGCCAATCATTTGAGGCACGTGTATGAAAATTTTGCGCCGGAAAATTGTTGTTGGGCACATATCCCGGAAAATTGATTCAGAAACATATTTCATGCAAAATATTGCATATGTACTTTACATTTTTCTTTTGCTGATCATCATTAATGCAAGTAAGAAGACACTGGATACGGTTGTGCCACTTTTTTCTAACTTTCCGTAGGATGAGTTATAGTAATCGCAAAAAAATCGAAATTGAACATTTTTAGGTATCTTTAAGTTTCCAAGGTTAATGAACATTATGGTATACCGGAGATAAAATTGATGTATTTGTATGTATGTATGTGTATGCATGTTCGCATTAAATTTTTCGCCGACGTATTCGAGAACACATTAACCGATTTTAATGATTCAAAAAACATTCGATTCCTATGGATGGGAAGAGGTGCTGGTTAGTTTTTGGCAAAGTCAGTTTCCGTCGTTTTGAAGATACGGAGAAAAAAGTGCCAAGAATGATAATTCAGTTTTTGGATAACGTAGTGCCCGATTTCAATCATTCAAAAAATTATTCACTTGCATTGACAAAATGAAGACTCGATTAAATTTTATGTCAAAGGAAGCTCCAGCGGTTCTAGAAATACAGAGAAAAAAGTAAAAAATAATAGATATTTGACGGCCAAGAACCTAGTTTATGAGCAATACTATACAACAGTTACTAGTTTGATGCGCAATAATTTTGTAAATTTACCAGTTATCTGGAAGAAAAGTAAATTGCATGGAAATTTGAACATTTATCTACGAGACAATACTAAAATACTGTCCACAAATACGATTAATTAGTTTTAAAATCAAATCATTCAAGAAAATGGCGAGTGGCACAACCGTTTACAACTCCAAGACGATTGTTAAAAACAAATAAATTAAAAATAATAGCTATAAACACCATAATGGTTTATAAGGACTAAATATGTAATACAACACAACACAAAATGATTGATGATTTAAACAAAAACAAAACATAATTTTTTCAACAAAAAACCTTTGTGATTTTTTTTTTGTTTTCTTGTGTTGATTTTTTTTTCTTTTTCTCTTTCGCATTGTCTTATTAGATAAATTAGATTTATCCTGAACTGTTTAAAATTTAGCCAAAAGGGGCAAAAATTTCAAGTCACATAAACAAAAATAGTTGCTGATAATTAATCACTAATGTTTAACTTATTTTTAGCGCAAGATAACTAACAAAGTGATCTAACTGTATACCAGTTACAGTTATTATTAACAAAAATCTAATAAAAAAAGTTACTTTTGGGTCTTAGAAGACAATGTCGTGTATAGATCATGTTAATTTAGGGCGCCGAATAATGGAAACTTGTTCGAACAAACATATTTTATCTTTGTCCTTTTGAGCATTATCTAAAAATCAGTATATTTTAGCTGTTATGACGACTATTACTACTGTACTCTGGCACAACAGTACCCAGTCTTTCCTATATGAATTATAAACTTCGTAAGGTAAGTTATAGTAATCGCAAAAAATCGAAAATAAAAATTTTTGTATAAATTTACGTTTCAAAGGTTTTTCAACATTTTGGCAAACCTAAGAAAAATAGGATGTGTGTATGTGTGCGTTTATGTGTATGTGTGTGTGTGTGTGTGCGGATACAAATTTTCGTCGGCGATTTTGGGAACACCGATCAATCGATTTGAATAATTAAAAAAACATTCGATTTGTATCGATGAGAAGACGTTCTGATTAGTTTCTGACGAAGGCAGGTCTTGCCATTCCGAAGATACGGGGCAAAAAATGCCAAAAACGGTAAATTAGTTTTTAAGACAACGGAGCGTCCGATTTTAATAATTAAAAAAAACATTTTACTTGTATTGACAAGATAAAGAACTGGTAATTTTTTTGGAAAGGAAGGTCCAGCGGTTATGGACTCTCAATAAATATAAGTGAAAAAAATGTCATTTGGCGGTCAAAAATGTTTATTGGACATATGCACATTAAATTATTAGATATTTTATAGAGATTTTAATAATGTGTACACATTTTGTGTAATTTTTTCTGGGTTCCGTACTAATATTTTTAATTACGGTACGGAAAGTGCCAGCAATTTGCCTTAAGGCAAACCTGGCCTCATGCAAATAATATAACTCATATGTGACTTCCGTCATATACTGGTACACATTTTTTTTACACTAATGATGATAAACTGTAATCTCTAATATAAAAGAAAATCTCGCATGAACATACATCTTATTCTATCGACAACCTAGAGCTTTTACAAATCAACTCAACCGATAATATATAACATAGAAGGCATTAAGATATTCCTCGGCATTGTTTTATACGAGCGAAGTTTTACAAATTCACAAGTACCTCAACAAATGAACTTGCAACTTGATATATAAGTATTTTCGAAGTTGTGTCATATTTCTTGCGAGTTGTTTTGTCAGGAGGACCAATTACCGTGCCGTCTCGAAGTGTTTAAGTTATTTACGAGCTTATGCTAGATGTTATTAAATCGTTGTTTTATTGTTTGTGACCGCTGCCATGCGTTGAAATATCGATCTTACTGAATTCTGAATTGTTTCGAGGTATTACGTTGAGTTATTTACGAGTTTATACTCTCATTTATTTATATATTAAGTTTCAATTCGACTTTCATTTCATACAAGACACATGGGATTTTATAGTACAAGAATTTCTCTATAAAAAGTTTGAATTGGTATTATGGTGATACGTTAAATATAATATTAATTTATATGTCTGGGAATGACTTGACTTTTATAGAGGAGACATGAGATCTTTTTCGAGTATATATATAAAGTATTTGAATGATTTTTTAATATTACTTATTTATATCTCTGGATTTTTATATCTCAATTTCGTAACTGGTTGATTGATTGGCAGTTTCAAGATAATTCAATAATAATGCTATCCGTCAGTATGCCTGAATCTCACGACAATATAAAACATTTTTCTATTCATATTTGGAATGCTGATTTTAAATAATGTATATTTAGAAATAAATAGAGAAATTATTTTCATATCAAAATTAAAAAAAGACGTTGAAAAAACTTTTTTATCGCACATAGGACTCCTTATGCAGGAGTTGTTCCATGACGTAACGGTTAAGCGCGCTGACTTATTGGAAAGGATCGTTGGTTCTAACCCTGCTCAGGATACCCTGATGTCATGTAGTCGTAATATTAATTTTTACATGAAAATATAGATAAAAAATATGAAAATAGCACATTTTGGGTACTGCGACGACGCATCTGTTTATTTTTGCACTATTTGCTCTGTATTTCCGAAACAGCTACATAGTTAGTAAACTAATTGGTATGACTTTTTTTACTACAAAAATAATGTTTTTTTTTAAATTGTTCAAATCAGACGCTTCGTTCCCTCAGAAAATGAATTACCATTTTGACACTTCTTACCCTCTATCTTCAAAACAGGACCTGCCTTCTCCAAAAACTAATCAACACGTCTCGCCAATACCAATCATATAGGTTGATTCGTGCTCTATGAATCGTGGACAAAATATTGTATCCAAACATACATACATACACACGCACACACACATACATCTATTTTTCTGCAAACGTGGAGATGTGTAAAAAATTATATTTTCGATATTTTTGCGGTTACTATAACTTATGGTACGGAAATTTAATTATAATTATTGCAAGCAATAATTCATCTATTATAAACCACAATTTATTTGGAACAGTGTTTTATCATATTACATTAGGTATATAATAGAAACAAATTTCAATAATTTTTTTGTACTACGGTTTTCAAAATAGTACAACTAAAGAATTTTTAATTAACATTACTATTTTTGATTTTGTAAGAATAACAAACTATCTACTTATATTGCTGGTACTAATAAGTATAAATATGACAATAACCACAAATCACAAATAATAATAATTTTTAAGTATAAATATCGTAAACACATCAAATTACAATGTAAGCAATAAATTTATCAAATAATAAATTATATACGAATATTATTTTTTAAATTTGCTTTTCAAAAAGAAACACTTGCTCAAATTCAAAATTTACTCGCAATCTTATATGTATATAAAATTTGTTTTAAATATTTATATCATTGAATCAATTTCTAACAAATGTTGAATATAGTAAAAGTAAAAGTACAAAGTTATATGAGGAATAAATAAGAAACTATATCAAGATTTTTTAATTAGTTTTCTTTATATCAACCACTAGTTAAGCAATAAATATTTACAATTTATTTTACTCATACTGAGGAAAGATAATACCATTTTCTTTTTTGACTTTATATAAAATCCATATAAAAATGGTAAATAGAAGAAAAATAAATCTTGTCTTACTATTTATTCAAGACAGACTACAAAAATAATGGAATAATTTAATGAATTATCCTAAACATATTTTTCTACAAAATTCATTTTTTACAGAAAAATTATTACTATTTTGTATATTTTGTAGTATTAGTAAGTTCTCAACAAATTATAAGTTGAAATGTAAAATCATTTTAATATCTTGTCATTATATTTTTACTATAGATATATTATATTTAAACCTATATAAATAAATGTTAGCCAGAGAAAATGTGTTTTCAAATTAACCAATATTTAACTTTTATCAAGGGTAGCTATTAAAAAGCCATTAGAACGATTTATTTATAAAGCAATCATTGACTCAGTACGTCACCGAGATAATTCCATGATAATCCATCGTTTTACCACTTCATTAACATATATGTATGACATTATTTATCTTATTTATCTATGCATAACTAATTAATTTATGCCAAAGCTAATTTTTGCAAAGCTCTACAAATTATGCAAAACTCCCATTCGCAAACAACTGACCTGATTAATTCAAAGCTGATTGATCTCAAAATTGAATAATACATAAAACATTGTGGCTTTACATCTAAATGCAAATTTGGTCCTTGAAATATTGGCAACAGCTGACTAAATCGTCTTGAATGTATAAATAGAGAATTTCAGTCACTATCTCATCTTGATCTTAGAGGAATTATGTAAAATAAAGGAATATTTTGTGATATTTAAAAATTAGGGAATTAAGAAGAAAGGTAAGAAATTATTTTCTCGACTAATTACATGATTTTTGTAAATTATGCGCAAATATTTCTCAGTTTTACTTATTGTATACAATCATTAAAACGATAATTAAAATAGCACAGTTGTCTTATAGAAACAAAATTGTTTTCAAATACATATCCATTGAAATATATAAAATGAGTTAATTAACATTGATGACAGAATGGCAGGATTCAATATCAATTAATATAATTAAATTCACGCTCGTAGAGTTTAATTAAGTTTTGTAAAAAAATCTATGTTGATTGATTGAACATTTGTATTGTTATTGTATTTTAACTGCATGAGTTGATAATTATAAACTATTTTACCTCAAATATTTGTGACCTTTCTTAGTAAGTATTAGTAATCATCAAAAAATCGTGAATAAATTCTTAAGTTTCCATTTGAATTTTTAGGTTTCAATACCTGCTGAACAATTTGACATACATTAGAAAACATTGACGTGTGGGGATGTGTGTATATACATGTGTAGTATATGTTTTGTATGGATACAATTTTCAGCCCGAAAATTTGAGAGCAGGGATCAACCGATTTGAATGATTCAATAATATTCGTGTTAAGCAAAGGCATGTCCAGCATCTGATTAAATTGATTAAATAGGCATTCGATTAGTATTGACGGCAACACGTACTGATTACCTTTTTGCAAAGGCAGGTTGAGTTGATTCGGAGATGTAGAAAAAAAATGCCATTCGGTGATCAAACTTGATTATTACAAATCATTATTATTAATTCATATATAACTATTTTATTGGTAAATAGGTAGATAAATAGGCAGGTAAGCAGATAGACAGGTACTGTCCTTAAACATTCAGTATTCCTCGAACATTTCGTTACGGTACGGGAAGTTCCAGCAATTTGCCTTAAGGCACGATGCCACGCACCCCACTATTTATATTTATATATAAATACTAAATCATTAATATCATATCAGCAATCAAAAATTTTTCCATACGCATTCTAGACAAAATAATAAAAAAATTGTTTGGAATTTGATTCTACTATAATAACCTACTAGAGTATGCCATAAAACACTGCTTCAATAATTAAATTACGTATATAAATTATAATTTATGTAATCTAATGCTTATGGTTATATTTGTATAGATTTGTATTAGCATTTTTTAACTATTACAAAGTGAGCAAATATTATCATAATTTACAATATTTCTTATGTTTCAGTGATTATAGGTACATCATATAATATTCTATATCTATAATAATTACAGATTTTCATATTTATACATAAATACCAAATCATCAATATTAAATCAGCAACCAAAAATTTCTGCATACACATTCTAGATGAAATATTTTGTAAACCGATAGAGGCAAAAAAGATGATTGGAATTTGATTCTACTATTAACCTACTAGAGTACGCTATAAAACACTGCTTCGATGTAGGGAGCTCGATTGAAAGCCATCGCTTTTCGATTAGATTGCATACGATTGTTTTGAGGGGTTTATTGAAATTCTGCTATGAAATCTCCCGTCCGCTTATTTGATTTACTGGCCGCAATTTCCAACCTTTGTTGGGCCCATTCGCTCCGTTACGATAATTTGTATACCAGTCTCGTACGGATTCTGGTTGTTCGAATTACTAGACGTAGGTCAGCTTATTGGGGGTTAATCAAATGGTAAAAACATATATTTATAGGAGTATATATTTTCTATACTGTCTCGCGTCAGACAGACAGACAGAAATAAAATGTCTTGCGTATTTATTAACTATTTACCTAACCTATTTCTATCTATATTATACGTTACTTGTTCATGCGTACATGGTGTATAATTATATTAATTATGGTGTATGTATATATTTTATAAATCTAACATCAAAACATTATTTACAATTTCATACGTTTTGCCTATAAGCGGCTTGTTGTAGAAGTTATAATTTTATCTTCTTGAGATCAACTGATTATATTTCTACAAAATAAAGCTCGATAGATATTTTGACTTTTTCTTTACCAAATCGAGTGAAAATAATCCCAAAACTATAGTTCATTATTAAGTGCAGTGTCACAATTTATTCCGTGTTTGGGGCTAATTGTAACTTCTACCGGGGCAAGATGTGTCGATAATAATGTCTCTGTTGATTTAGCTTTTACTTATTTTTGAGATAATTGTCTTGTTTCTAAGTACTTCTTTTCATTCATCAACGGAAACTATTATTAATGCAAATAAAATATATAATATTTTTTGTAATATAAATTTGTATCATAAATCAACATAAACTGCTCATTTAACATAATGCAAATAAAAGATATAAAGTCTCCTGTAATGCAATTTACATGTGTGTAACAAATAATTCCAAGGTTTTGTTTCAACTAAACCCAAATATGATTTTTTACATGATTGAAGATAACAATTTAAACATTTAAGCAATCAACAAAAAATATAAAATTTAAAATTAGTCGTTTAATAACGCAAACCGAAAGTTTATGATAGCATAATTTTATATTACTTTTCAAAAATAACACACCCGCACACTTTTGTATACTGCAACAGTCTGTGCGAAATTATCTATGATAACATGATGGGGTTTACATTCCTCATCGAGACTAAGACATATTTTAATATAGTACAAGATTCTAGTAAAAAACGCCTGTTTCTACCTACCCCTGGTACAAAAAGCCCCTAGTTTTCCTATTCTTCTTCTTCAATCATAAATAATAATAATGTAACTATAGGGTATTATTTACAGGACGCATTTCGCAATTTTACCATTTAATATCTATACTTAATGGATTTTTATTCTGATACAGAAAAAAATGTTAGATACAATTTATCAATTAAAAGCTCAAAAGTTTAGTTGGTACTATTTTCCCCACCCAATGTAATCTTTTAAAATAATTAAACATAGCTTACTTAAATATTATATTGTCTCTTAAAAACAGCTTGAACCAAAAAAAATTAACGAATAAATAAAATACTTTTCTTACTAATTTTCGCCATTTATTTGCTGATAGCAACGTCGTAAGAATTAAGATCACGGTTATACGTCTTTTGCCTTCTACTTTCAAATATTGTTGTTGAAAAATACGAATTAACTTTCCGTAGGGTAAGTTATAGTAATCGCAAAAAAATGAGAATGAATTTTTCATATTTCTTTACGTTTCAGAGGTTTCTAAACATTTTGGCATACCTTCAAAAAATATATGTATGTGTATGTGTGTGTGTGTGTGTGTGCGGATACAAATTTTTGTCGACGATTTCGGGAACACGGATCAATCGATTTGAATAATTTGAAAAACATTTGATTCGTATTAATAAGGACACTCGCTGATTAGTTTTTGGCAAATCTAGCAGTTCCTATAAATCTTAATAAAGGTGTTTTAATATAAGAATTGAGGTGTAGAAATTATCCAATTTTTAAGTATGCTTGAACACAAATGCTTTCAGTCTACTATAAAAAAGCATTGTTAAAATATACTGTAATAAATTAAGTATTTCATAGATAGTCAAACTTTTCTCATCTCTTATTTAATACTACTATTTTGAGTAGTAACACCTAGTTTCCGTAATATTATATCAGCTGGAAGTTTATTTCCTTATTTTGTTCAATTATCTCTCCCCAAACCAGAGCTTTCAAAAAGCTTCTATTATTTCAATCATATGAGCATTCTCAATCATAAATTAAACATATTTTTACAGCATCATAAATACTCTGGATTATATTAAAGGAAAATACCGTTGTCATTTGCATAAGTCCGTTTATAATTCCATTGTCAGGTTTAATTTATTTGCTCACGTAAACAGGTGCGCCGTGTCCCCTCATATTTACGCATTTGTTATTTCGAATTTATTTAGCGGAATAATGTGTTTAATATCACGCCCTGTATTTTTACACGCTTATTGAATTATGAGACGTATTTTTATTCAGATACTTAAATACATCCACTTCACACTCTGATATTCATTCAGATCTACAGTATAAAATAACATGCTGAAACAAGGTGACAAAACAAGATAATTAGTGTATATATATGTACGAAATTATAAACATTCTAATTTACTTCCAGAATTAAGAGCAAGTAATTAAATTCTGGATTATATTTTGATGTAAATTCCATTTTTATCTTTGCATTACAAGCAGTGAATACATATGTAATTAGTGGTGTATAGCAAATTGCTAGAAGTTTTTATACCGAAAATTTCGAATTTTTAAAAAAGCTTTGAGAAGAAAACTTTGAAATAGATTTCTGGAAATTTGGAATTTTTGAAAAAAAAATTTGAAAAAAAATTTTGAAAAAAAGTTGAAAACGTTTAAAAATTTGAACTTTTTTTATATAATTACAAAATAAAATTGAAAACTGTGTATCTTTGGAATTTGTTAGGAATTTACTAATGGTAAAATGAGAGGTATTTCTTCTTTACCAAAAAAGACTTGTATTAGGACACATGTAGTAATTAAGATCTGTAATTGCAAAATTTTGTTTGACTCTTGTTACTTTAATATGAACATTATTTCTAATGCAGCTTTCTTATATTATACCAAAGTTTAACAATTTATAAAAAAATCATATGTATCTCATTCTATTTATAACATTGATTTATACCTTATTTGTGAACTTTGCATTTTTTTTCAACCGTAGAAATATCAATGACACGTAATTGAAAAAAACCTTAACTCATTAATTTTAATTTCAATCGAATTCTTATCTTTTATGTTTATTAATTCCACTGAGCCCCGACACTCTTTTTTTGAGGAAAGAAGTAATTATTACTAATTAGGCTGTAACAGATCTTTTAAGATTGATTGAGATTATTTTCTTAAGGGGTAACACCACTGTTGCAGCCTAAAAACGTGTTTTTTTTGTTATTTTTTGGGTGGATGGAACAATAATACAATTATAATATTGGGACACCCTGTACAATTATAATACAGGGTGTCCTAAACTTTGAGGTAAAACTGAAACGAGATGGTAGTACTGAACTTGAATGTCCTGAAAAAAATTAGAAAAAAAATCACTTCGTTTGGAAATTTAGAGTTCAGACGACAGTAAGAAAAATACAACAATAGCCCCATTTTTTTCAAGAATAAAAAGTTTTGTACTATGAATTTCAAACTTTTAAAATTTGTCAACTTTGGGAGGCTCTGTATGAAAAAAATGTAGTGAAGTTTGTTTGCAAGTTTTATCAAAAGTTGGCGCATTTGATCACGATTCTAAAATAGTAAAATACTTGAAAATTTTATTATTGAAAAATTTGAGGAAAATAATAAAACCTGAAGGATACATGAATTTTTCTAGTACATTTTACTCACATTTGGTTCTGCCTATGTTGCTTTCAGGTGAAGCCAAAAATATTATTGTAATTACAATAATTATTTATAAATTTGTGTCCACTAAAAAATCAACCAAATCACCACAATAACCTAAAAATCGACATTATATACGCAACTATAAATAAATTCAGCAATGGGTATCACTCAAAGATTAATCAACATAGTATCCCTAGTTTGCAACATATTGTACAGAACATCCCGACCAGAAGAGTCAAAAAATAGCCAGTCAACTTAAGTCAAGTTTATCAATTTTTAATAGTGTCCCTTACAACGATCTATATATACGAAGTGTACAAGAATCAATCATACACTTAACATTATAATATAAAAGTATATTAGTAAACATCGTATACAGTTATTACACATTTTATTATAACCTGGACTGAGTAGCTGATAACCTGATCACAAGATAAAGCCTGATCACACAACGAGATAATTTTACTGAAAATTATGTTAATCATGATAATTAGTTTATAGTTTAGCTTATAAAAATAATGTATATTTTTGATTGCTAAAAATAAATTGTAATCAAAATACGTGTGTCTGCATAAATATAAATTAACATCCAGAGCCATCGTAATCAGCAAAAATGCACCATATCTGTAAAATGGTCATATCTCCAAACAGTTAGATCGGTAATTTTAATCATAGCCCGTGAACAACTTTTGGTCAATATCATAAATAAGGCAAGAATCACAAACCCCGAAATCAGGTCGTAATCGTTAATGAATTGCCCTTACTAAGTTCGGCGCTAACAATAAGTTAATATAAATCTTCGGCCGTTACGTGCTCCACCGCGCAGCTTTATTACCAGTTGACTGATCGAGTGGCGAACCAGGAACATTAAAACCTAATAAGCTCTCATTGCCATTAACGCGCTCGCTCGACGTTGTTATTAATTGTTTTGTAAATCGTTCTCGGATCGTGTATCTATCCGATTTAAATTATCCTTGGTTGCTAAAGAAAGGATTCCGAAATGAGACAAACAGGTATTGCAATTATGAAACGGGAGAGAACGAGTCGAGACGTAATTTTCGTTGGAGTGTTGCGATTGTGAAGGTTTTAGTTTAGGTGCATCCTTTAAAATTGATTCGAATTTCAAATGTGTTAATTTTGATTCAATTCATATTAGATGTGAATTTTTATATATATTTATATATTTATCACTTTAATTTTTCTTCTCATCAATGTATTATGAAATAGATTTGGGGAAATTAGTATATTGTTTCCTTTACTTATTCATTGTGATAATCCAACTCTACATAAACATTAGTAATCATTAGTTAATAATAAATTAATTTACTGTCTGTTTGTCCACATTTTTTATTTTTTCTCATCTCATCTTTTAATTTATTACAGATTATTTTATAATATAAAATATGAATCTTAAAAGTTCAGAATAGTAATATATTGATTGCTATTAATTTATTTTACCTACATAATTTTCATATAATATTCTATATTATATATACATATATATATATATATATATATATATATATATATATAATATTGAAATAATCAAGCTCTTCTCTAACCTGTTATTATTTTTTCTTTTGAGTCTAAAATGTTGCAGTAATAGCTTTAAGCATTAAGGGAAAATAAGATCAAAATATAAAAATTATTTGATTACTACGAATTTAATAACGCGATTGTGATCTCAGCACTAGTTTCAGAACATCATTATAATTTAATTAATTCGTGCATTTTATTAAGCCGTTCATTTATCTAATTTTCAGTTCAAAGACCAAATCTCTTGAAATTCTCAATCCGTCGAAATTAAATTCAGGTTTAATTTAATATCGTTCAATACGCAATAATATGCTTCATGTCCTTAAATCGTATTTAACTTGTATTTTAATTAGAGCCTCCGCGGTCGGAATATATCACCGGCGTTAAATTGCGCAATTGCGACAGCAATCCACTTAGGGTATACATATAATTAAACCTGTATAATATATATATATATATATATATATATATATATATATATATAATTGTTTTAATGATCTTTTTATCTTCAAAGATTTTTTCTTTTAAATAATCCGAATTGATATCACAACATTTATTAAATTTCTATGTTCTTCAAATTTATGATCGAAATTTTATGCCCTATTGTTTTCAGTCCAATTAAAGCAATGTTACAAATCAAGAAAATGTTAAGGAAATATTAAATTATTATGTTTGTAAAATAGTGAACATTTGAAAAGTTCTGAATGTTTAAAACTTTTATAAACAGCTGATCTGTAAAAAGACAAGTTTATTATTCACAGTTTATTTCAACAATCACATTACAAATACAATCTATAAGTTAAAAGTGAGTAATAAAAAAAATATATGAAACACAATATATTTTAAATCATTCAAATCGGTTGCTTAGTTTTCTCAAAAACTGCCATTTTCTGCACATTTAGCTTTGTATCTCCGAAACGAGTGGACCTGTAAATCACCACTTCTCCCCATCATTACAAATCAAATGTTTTTTTGGACTATTTAAATCGGTTGATCAGTTAAAAAATTGACATTTTTAGCACTTTTTGCTCTATATCTCCGAAACCCTTAGACCTGCCATTGGCAAAAAACTAATTAGCTATCAATAGGAATCAATTGGTTTTTGAATTTTTCAAATTGGTTCATCTATACGCCGGAAATCGTCAACGAGTCTCAACACATACACACACATCCATTTTTTGAGGTATGCCAAAACGTTCAGAAACCCTTGAAACGTGAAGATATGCTAAAATTTTCATTTTCGATTTATGGCCCATTATTATAACTTAATAAATAAGTTACTAAGATAATGCGAAGTTAATAAATAATAATTATTTTTCATGAACAAATGCTTTAAGTTTAAATGGTCCACACTATAACATATACGGGGTGTCGCAGAACTTATCTTCAAGTCAAAACGCGGTTTTTCTTCTTTTACTCAAAAATTTTCAATAATAAAATTATTAAGTATTTTACCATTTTAAAATCCTGATTAAACGTGCCAGCTCTTGATGAAACTTGCCAACACACTTTAGTACATATTTTTCTAAATGAGGAATTGTTAACTGGTTTTAAATATTTTAAATTCATTTTTCAACAACAGTGTTAATTCTTGAAAAGTTGGAGCAATAGTGTTATTATTTTTATATTGTGGTCTTAGAAATTTTATGCATCGTTACGGTTCTAAGGTTTTGATTAACAAAATTAATAAGAATGAACCACAATAATCAAAAGATGATAATAATAATCCAAATAATCCAAAGCACTTAAAAGCTCATAATTTTCAAACAATGTGAGATATTATTTCTCATTTTTTTTAAGACTGATGAGGTCAATATAAACTATTATCCCATTTCGGCTTAACGTTAAGCTCTGAGACACCCCGTATGAATTATTACTTAATTGTTGATAAGGGGGGTCCATTAATCATATTAGCCTTAAAGGGGGTGGGCCAGGTTTGTCAAAAAATTACAAAATATCACGTGAAATAGAGAAGGGTGTAGTAAGATATCACGTTGTTTCAATTCTAAACCTCAATGTGAAAAAAAATCCAAAATTAAAAAAAAAAAATATCAATTTAAGTCACGATTTTTTCTGTGTAGATACTAAAGTATCTATGTAGTTACTAAAAGTAAAGTAGTAGTAGTATTCCATGTAGTTCCTAAAAATACACGTGAAGGCTTGGTGTGGGGGGGGGATATGATTTTAAGTATCACCACGTATCACCACGGGGTGTCTAAAAATCCACAGAAATTACTCACGTGATTAATGGACGCACCCTAAACTAACATTTTTGGTTCTAAATAATTAATTTACAATATACATTTACTTTCAAGAACATTGTATGCCATAAGACCATGTTTGGTTAAACACACTCGATCTCTGAAATTCCTACCCATAGCACATAAATAAATTAAGTAAAACGTAGATAGAGTTACCTAGTTATCTAAGTGATAATTAGTTTGCGTTTCAATTCTCAATTTGACAACTTTACGCTTTGGCAATCATTTTCAGGTGTGCGGATCCCCGACCGCATCGTCCCGAACATTCGCGGCACATGAAGCGAACGAGCGGTTACTTACAAACTGTCCATGTTAGGTTTTGCGCACGTAGGGCGGTTGCTTCTGTTTGTAAAGGACTGCTTCCTAGGATTCATTTGGAGGATAATTATAGTGAATTTGTACGTCAAACTTTATGTACCCGAACTATATGAGCAAAAAGTTTTGTTGCTAAACAAGTGTATGGTTGGTATGATTACTGGCTACAACAGCAATACTGAAATCCTAGTTTAAACAGCGTATTTGATTATAAATTATTCTGAATCAATTCAGATTCAATGGAAATTTAGATGTTCCGATTTTTGTCACATTTTTTGCATTTTCATTTGTTCGATAAACAATGAATCAATTGTTGATGAAGTGCAAAAAATAAACTCTAAGAAGTACGTCTGGTGATCCGTGATGATAGTGGAGAAATAGTCAAAGTTATCCCGCTTCCAATAATTGAATATTTTTTATATAATGTTAGGTCAGACTTTCGGGCTCAAGGAAAGAGCTTGAATTTACTTTAAAAAACAATTTATTTTTATTAAGGTTTGTCCATCCTGCTCATGTTCCCATTGTACAAATTTTTCCCGATGCGCACAAGAAGTATATAGTTTAATAAATGGTTTGCATAAACAGAAATGCAAACAAATAGAGAGATTAAATAATAAAATCGGAAGATACAACAGTTTTTGATAGGAAACTTGGTACCGTACAAATCTATCTGAAGCTGAATGTTTTTCACTCTCCTAATTTTTTTAATCTCAATCAATTAAATGGGCATGTCACATAGCAATATATTTCAAAAACTAGTGGGGTGGGTGGCATCGTGCCCTAAGGTAAATTGCTGAAACTTCCCGTACCGTAACGAAATGATCGAGGAATATTAAATGTTTTAAAATAGATTATTATAAATATTGTAACATTGTCTATTTATATTTATACGAATTATATAAACTAAATTGGAAAGTTGAAATTATTTGTTTAAAGTATATCAGAACAGAATTAAAATAAAAATCTGAATTATTTTCGATATAAAAAAAATATTTTTTTGGAAAAAAAAAATTGAAGCAAAAAAATTTTTTTCCACGATCAGTTATTTTGTTAAAACAAGCAGAAAGTTTTTGGAATCATTCAAATCGGACGCTTAGTTCTCTCAAAAACTGCCATTTTGTGCATATTTTGCTCTGTATCTCCGAAACCGCTGGACCTGTCTTTGCCGAAAACTAATCACCCTTTCTCCCCGTCATTACGAATTGAATGTTTTTCTGATCATTCAAATCGGATACTCCGTTCTCTCAAAAACTCGATTTCTATTTTCTGCACTCTTTGCTCCGTATCTCCGAAACAGATGGACCTGCCTTTTCCAAAAAGTAATCAGGTCTTTTCCCTATCAATAAGAATCGATTGTTTTTTGAACCATTCAAATCGGTTGATCCGTGCGCCCGAAAACGTGACTGGAAATTTGTATCTATACAACATACACACACACACATCCATTTTTTCTGAGGTATGCCAAAATGTTCAGAAACCTTCAAAACGTCGAGAAATGTAAAAATTTTCAATTTCGATTTTCGGCCGATTACAATAACTTACCCTACGGGAAGTTAATAATTATCGAGTTTTGCCCTGTAATTCAAAAATTAATTAACTAATAAAAAGCGCGGTAATAATATCAAAATCTTGAGACTTTTAATGTGCGAATTCAATTTAAATAGAATCGGTTTCACATTTGGCTGGCACTTGCAAAGACTTATTGATTATAAGCTTATATTATAAAGGGTAAATTATTTTATAAATATTTTTTGATAGCTGTTTCTCTCACTTATCACGACATTTGCAATCAGTTATATTTATATTAAATATTTTATACTAAAAAAATTTTTATGGCAAAACGTTTGCCGGGTCAGCTAGTATATATATATATATATATATATATATATATATATATAGTTGTGTGTGTGCGTTTTATCAAGCATTTCGAAAATATCGAAAAATTATTAAATCCCAGAAAGTAACTTATAAATCGACAAGTCAAAAATCAAATATTTTTATCCACGTTTTCAGAAAGCACATAAATATCAACCGTAATGTCTGTATTTCGATTGGACGGGTGTGTAAATAAAGCGACATCATAAAATCAATGCAAACTGTCGTTGTTTACATTTCTTGTACATTCGTTTCATGATGGCGCTGAAGCGTTTTATATCAATTAATGCAGCCATGTTCAAAAAGCGTACGTGTATGTTGGTCGAATGCAAACACACATATAAAGAGATCGCGAGCTTGACAAACTGCTGCCCGATAGATTGGATTAGTGTCTGCGACCGGAAAGCTGGTAGCACAACCCGGAGACTAATATATTTTCAAAGCTTCCTAAACGGCACTCGTGCACCGTACGTGGACTGCTCAGAGTGATTCAGTAACTGGTGTCTTATTTTGAAAAAAAATCTTTGTATACAGCGATTTGAATTATATCATATATCAGATCATTTTACATGTTATATATTTGCACATTAATAGCTATTTCAGTCTTATGTCCCTGAAGCTAACATGTTCCACATGGGCCAAGTCAAACGTATATGTATGACATACGCGACTAGAATATATTTTTCCAGGAATTTTAGCAAAAAAAGTTTTCTTTGATAAATTAAATTATTTGATACACTTGAAACTAATTTTTATAATAAAATATCCATATCCCATATAACTTTTTTGAAGTAAAATTTCTTTAGGCGCGACTATGGTGTGTATCCGTAGAAATGCAACGGAAGTGCGTTACGGCAGAGTCGAGTGCCAAGGATTCGTCGTTCGCTCTCGATGATATCATTTCTATACGGGTCGATTGTGATCAGTCGTCGCGTGTGTGAATAGAGTTCTTTAAACACAATTATTGCATGATGAGTAGAGATTCGAAAACAATATTTGTTTAGGCGTTGTTTAATATAATCCACTGTGTGAACGAATATTATAGAAGTTATTAATCAGCAATTACTTTATTTCTTCAATGGTTTCTAAATGCTAATTACAATGACAAACCGATCATGTCATATTTGAAGTATGACTTTAATTACAATATTGTTTTTAAATATTATACATATTTTAATGCTATTATAAATATATAATTTATAATTTATCATTATGTAAATGTGTATAATGGTTGACACTAATAAATGTGTGCATCACGAGTGTTACCATATTATTAATAAACATTATTCAAAATTATTATATGATGTATTTATTTTTACTTAAATGCTATCTCGTACAGTAGCAAATAAGTTTTACTTCAATCGCGTATGAACCTTTCGCGCACTCTTTATAATGTAAATTTTTGCATAATATTTAATGCTGCTATTCTTAATGACATTCACTAAAAAAAGAAAGTTGGAGTCGTTCTGTTTGATTTTGTTGCAAATAAATAATTGGGCATCAGCAATATGCTGATGTAGGTTGTAGTACTTTTTTCACTCGTTGTAGTAAAACACTTTCTATTTGTAAGCATATTCAGATATATTTTCAAGTGGATTCTGATAAAATTACTGCTAGTTTTCAGTTTGTCCCAAATACGTGATTGAACACGGATCTTAAAATACAGGTTTTAGATTATTTTCAAGTTTTTCTTAATAAATTTGAATTCGATTATTATATTATTGGTTTTAAATAAATTAAATCCTTAGTGATTTATATAGCGTCAGTGATGCTGAAAAATCTATGGTTTTACCTACTATATATTCTCCTGATATAAACCTTGTGTTTTTTTTTATTTTATTTTTACCGTTTATATGTATATTGTTTTACTATGTTTGGCGATTAGATTTCATATTGACAAGGGGCAAGCGGCCAGAAAGTCCAGACTATCCCAAAGGGTTTTTCTTTTTTGCTTAATAGCTTAAAGTAAAAAGCAAGGTTGGAAACTACTGAGGGTACACTTTTAAAAGCCATGCTAATTTAACAAATTATAAAATATAAACTCACACCTAGAATATGTTTTCACATACATGAATATAAAAATTATGAAAAAATGTAGACGCTACACCATTTTCGCTCAAATTTTGTTAAATAATATTATAAATTACAAAAGTTTCGAGACCGTGATTTATCTTATCGTCAATTTCAAATAAATAATTATTAGTATTAAAACATTTCATAAATAATTGATTTTTTAGTTAGTAAATTAAATTGCTAAGACAATTTTGATTCTAGATTATTATATTGTCATAATTTTTTGATGAAATATGTAATTAGTGCAATATGTATTTCTCGTATTAGTAATTCTACAGTAATTGTTTTTCAATTGAAGGTTTTGAAGACATTAGTTGTTTCATTTCAGTTTCAATAATAAGAGATCAGATATAATTAAGGGGGTTGTTCTTTTTTATTTTTCTTTGTTTCGGTTTTGAGATTTTTTGATATTATGAAAGATAAAACCCTTAGAATCATTTAAAAAAAAAATCATCTCAATATCTATTTTTTTGACGAAGTTATAGATATATATATATCTCTATATGTATGATCCTCTGAAAGCGTTTTTTTATCGCTCCGCGAGCTATTGTATGCCAGATTCCTCTTTTTCATTATAATACCTCATGCACATGACCTTTTTAATGTGTCAGCATCTTTGAACACCATGGTGTATTTAGTACATTAAATTAAATGGTGTATTCAGTACATCATATTAAGAACTTTAAATACGTTTTTCTCAAATTGACTTTTTTCAATGCGGTGCCACAAATTAAACAAAAACTACAAGTCGGATCGACTTGCATTTTTTTTAATTTGTTCACCACTGCAATACCGAGTCCCCCTACCTCAAACAACTTGATAACATTACGCAAAAAAATTTTGCGAAGCTTCTCGCCCCAAAAAAAGGCCTTTTTTGACACTTTTTTTTTAAATAGCTGCCATTTTTTTCCTTCTTGCTTTTTTTCTTTTATTTTGGTAGGGGGACTGGAAACAAACTTCTTCTTCAACGTAATTTCTTTTTTTTTTGTTTCGGGCGATGCGCAACGGATTTATCTGTGGCACCGCAAAAGAGATCGATTTTGCAAGACCGACTTTGGCGCCCCCTGGTTTAAAAATGACGGCGCAAAAAGAAAAGAAGAAAATCACGTAATATTCTATGATTTTGTAATTTTTGTTTAAAAAAAAACCGCATGTCTCTATGATAAATACATTTCGAGAAAAAACAAAAACAAATACCTTGCATTTTTTGTAACGAAAAAAGAACAACCCCCTTAAACGATATTAATTCAACATGTTCTGATATATGCAACAGTTTCATACAAGGAAGCTTTAACAATATTCCATACTATATGATAGTTATAATGTAATATTGATAAACAATTTCGAAATTATTAATTATTGCTAATACATGTAATCGTATAATAGAAAACTTTTTCAATATATAAATTTATTAAATGCAGTTTATTACTATTCCATCATTGTTAAAATATGCAAAATATGAAACGTTTCCTATTAGGTTGCTGAGAGAACATCCAACTATATTTATAAAATCCTTTCTCGGGGCAAACGACAAAAACTAAAATATAAAACTACGTTCTGTAATATTTTCACCCCAGATGTATAATTGAATTTCTTATGGTGTTCATTTCAATTCAATTTAAGAAGCAATTGTATACTGCGAACAAACGGTGGTTTCTATATGGAATTGTGCAGACATATAAATATTCATCACCCTTTTTAAAACACACTTCTGTTGAAAAGAAATAGAAAAATATATTTTCACGAACTTAGTACCTACTCGATTTTTATGTAAACTGCAAGAAAATTCAATCTAATTCTGTTGTGTACGTCTCGAAACATGAGTTCAATTTGAATATCTAAATCTACAGTATTGAATTTATAACATAATATGTAATCTAAAACAATCATATAAAATAACTTAACATTTTTGATAAATATATTTATTATTTTTGTGTAGTATTTATTGTCGAAAAATAGGTTTTCAACAATAATTAATATTCATGGTGTTACAGGTGATGATGTTATATATTTAGATTAAAAAAATTAAATATGAAAGACAAAATTATTTTTATTCATGTATTGTAAATGAAAATTAATTTGCGGTATGAGTTAACCACGTATTCTCAACATTAATCGTATAAGTAGTAATACTGAGGTTACATGGAATTTGTTTAAATTAATGAAGGTATTTGAAGTGAAGATTAGATAAAGAACTTACTCGACTTATTAAAATGCTAATAAAATATAGTCACATAATTAAAGATATAATTTAAAATAAACTTAATAAAAGTAACAACGTATTTTTAATCTTTAACATATATTTTCACTTAAAATGTATATTGAGATTTTTTATTTATAACCGCATGAAAAATATATTTATTATATTATCTAAAAATATTTACGAGACTTTAATTTAATATTTAACTATACTTTATTTATTTGTTTTATAAGATGTATTGTTAATTTTAAGTTAGATTCAACAAATTTTTATATAACCTTAGGGTAACTGCTCAAAGCCAAATTGGAACTTTATGCTCCGCTCTTTGCTATTAATAATATTATTGATTAACATAATTGTCGAGTATTTTTATTCAAAACAATATAATTTGCATCTCAAAATGCCTTACGATTGATTTAATCATTTTTTCCGAGAACTAGCTTTCGATGATTTATTCTTAATTTCTAGTAAAATATTTTGAGAGCCCTTATCGACCATTGAACTTTATTTGAATCTATATAAATTCAGCTTATTTGTACTATTATAATGCTTTTAGTATCCTTCTCTTCTAATTTAATATATCTTTGAGCAATCCGTTTGCCATGGCGCGATGAACCGTATAACACGTGGAATTATATTTGGATAATTTCCTACTTCGTAGAGACAAAGTTAATGAACTAACATGGACCGAATTCCTGTGTAGATCTATATATATATATATATATATATATATATATATATATATATATATATATATATCCTACGTTTCACTCTTCATACGATTTAATTATCCTCTTTGGTTTCCACTGTATTAGCACCTATTTATCAATCCGCATACGTAATTGTTAATTAGTTCTGCAAATAGATGATAAAATCTAAATTGAATTATGAATGTACTACACATAGCTGGAATACCTATATCAATTTATCAATAGCTTTGACATGCACACGCTAGTCGATTTATTTTTATGTTTTCATCATCAATTCAATTACTCATTATTAATTTATTGATTCATCATATTATTGATCATACTAATTACAAAACCTAGCATACGTTTTCAATTTGTGGAGCTTATTTAATATAATTAATTTATTTAGAGATTATTTTGGTGTCACAAGCATGTTTTATATTGAATTTTATAATTCTGTCGTCTATATCGTGCAATATGTTAGATTTACATAAAGTTATTTAACATTTTAATAACATTTGTATCACATGTTTTTGTTTTGTTTTAATTGACACACCTTATATATAAGTGTTAAGAAAGAAAGTTCTCTAAATTTTATAATATATATAATAGTTTCATTATTATAAGTTTTCCTATTAACTCATATTACTTTAATTATATATATATATATATATATATATATATATATATATATATATGAGTGAATTCTTGAGGGCGATTTATAAAATAATCTTCAATTCCAAACGTTTCGACGTTCAATTTAACGCCATCATCAGTGGATATTGAACATAGTATTTTATATCTAAAATGTGTACACATCACAAATTTTGCACTAACATTGATACAACTAACCAGTCGATAATCATGAATTGAGAGAATGTCTTGACTCTTGCCTCGGGATTTATAGATATAACATAGTCTCCGGACTGTGCAAAAATACTTAAATTTTTACTACAGTTTTGCAAAACAAAACTCTCATTATTTTTCTTATTAAAAAAATTCATTTATTATTGACTGATTAGTTGTATCAATGTTAGTGCAAAATTCTGTGACGTGTAACACATTTTTAAATATAAAATACCATGTTCAATATCCACTGA
>NW_020536515.1:0-20182 GCF_003426905.1 Ctenocephalides felis
AAATTTGATTGAATTGCGCACTATCTAAAGTTAATATTAAGATCTAAAACTTTCAGTGAATATTACTAACTTTTACATACATTTATACACACACTTTATGTATTTTATACACTCTTTTACATATTTTCACAATAAACTTCATATACACATTTTATTACATTTTAATATACTACTTCATATACATGGTGCCCCAGACCTCAACATAACGGGGCAATAGAATTGACCTTACTGTTCTGAAATAAAAATAGAACTAGTGGTCTATGGCACCGTGCCTTAAAGCGAATTGCTGGAACTTTCCGTACTGTAATAACATATTCGAAGAATATTAAATAAATAAATAAGTACCGAAATGTATAAACTAGTTACTATAGTGTAAGACCCAAATCTCTACTTGATCATTAACTTAATTTAATTTATATATATAACCTCGTTGGCGTTGCGTACAAAACTACAGTACGTAAAGTTCAGTTTTAAAACCAAAAGCAAAACATGTTTCATTTAATATTGTTAGTTTATATATTTTTTATTTGTAATGTAATGTAATGTATATGTAATTATTTTATAAAATAATGTTTGTTTTGGTTTTTCCTGGTGTGGTATGTATATCTATTAATTATTTTAAATATAAATCAAGTTTATTTTTTTAAAAAAATCTTTGTAAATATTTTTTAGATACTGTTAACAAAGAATTGCTGAATGATGACACACAATCCGTGTCGAAACGTATATTTTAAATGAATATTATGTATTCATTTGTTACTTTATTTTCGAAATATATATATATATATATATATATATATATATATAAATTTCACAAGACCTACAGACTTTTTTATTAAAAAAATCGTTTGGCGACAGTTTTGATGACAGGTGTATACACAACATGTGTATATATATATACATGTATAAAGTATACATGTATATATAAATATATATATATATATGTGTATATATATGCATTTGTGTATGTTTGTACATAAAGAATAGCCGAATATCTGAAGATCAGATTAAAAATTCAATTTGTCGACAAAAAACAAAGTCGGTATTTGGTGACAGAGGATTACGATTCCTAAAGTTTTATATATTTATATATACACATATTATATATACATATTTATTCATATTTATATATACATATATATATATATATATATATATATATTATATATATATATATATTGATAGTTTGATAAGAATTCCAGTTGACAAATTCATCCGAGCGAAATAAAAGCATTTTTCATTCAAAACTAAAAAAAGCTTCTTCTTCAGACTTATTCATTTTTTTTTTAAAGAAATAATATTCGTCATCTATATATATATATATATATGTATAGTAAAACCGCCTTTTAGATAATTTTCCAAAGACCTGAATAAAAACGCGTGTTAAGCGAAAAAGCATATTATGCGTGATAGATACAATATGATTGAACAACTTGGCAAGAGTTTGAAATAGTTGTTACTGCTATTGATTACGGTTGCTTATAAATAAATAAATATATAAAATATGTTCCAATATGCAGGCAAAAAGTGGCGTATTAAGCAAGAAGTCGTACCTGATATAATTGTCTTAACGAGGCTGTACTATATATAGGTACATATATTTATATATACACATTTTTATGTACGTATATATAATTATATATGGTAGTAATTATTTCGACTGTAAATCATTCGAAAATTAAATTTAAAAAATGTAAAAATTTCTAATTTTTTAGTGTTTTACATTTGACTAAACCCGCTCACATTGTTGTTAAGCATACTTGTTAATATAATTATATATATATATATATATATATATATATTATAATAGGAGAGCTGAAATGGAGTACATTTTAATAAAATTATTATTTGTTTGAAAATATGATGCAAAATACTCGTATATAAGTGTGTTAAAATGTGGTAAAAGTGTGTATAAGTGTGTATAAGTGTGTAAAAGTGCGTATAAGTGTGAATAAGTGTGTATAAGTGTGAATGAGTGTGAATAAGTGTGTAAAGTGTGTATAAGTGTGTAAAAGTGTGTACAAGTGTGAATAATTGTGTAAAAGTGTGTATAAGTGTGAATAATTGTGTTAAAGTGTACATAAGTGTGGATAAGTGTGAAGAAGTGGGTTAAAATGTGTTAGAGTGTGTAAAAGCGTGTAAAAGTGTGTAAACGTGTAAAAGTGTTTGTATAAGAGTGTGTATAAGTATAAGTATGTATAAATGTGTGAAAATGTGTATAATTGTATACAAGTGTGTATAAAATGTGTGTATAAAAGAGTGTTTGAGTGTGTATAAAAACGTGTGTATAAAAATGTGTATAAAAGTGTATTTTGAAGTCTGTAAAAATGTATATAAATGTGTTTAAGTGTCTATAAATGTGATAAGTATGCATATATTTTTTATAAACGTGCAAAAATTTGTGTAAATCTGTAAATAAGTGTAAAAAAAATTATACAAATATGTAAACATAAGATTGTCTACAAAAACAAAATATTTCTGTTTTTTTATAAATTTTACAGTTTTTCAGAAAAGCTTTTGTACAAACATTCGTACAGTAAACAAAGTGCTCGTAATAGTTTTATTTAAAGTAATGTATATATGGTAAAACCTAGTTATTATAATCATGCTTAATACAATTTAACGCATAATACGCTTGCACTCTGAACCTTACTTCAAAACATATAGTCCATATCCCGTATAATAAGCTTTCTCGCACAAGACGCAATTTTAGTCGAGTTACTAGTCGAGAAATCTTTTTCTTCAAGTTTATTGTATTTTTTTCTAAAATATTAACTAAAAGTTTATATAATTTTTAACTCAATATGGTATTCAGATTTCTTATTGATTATTTGTCACACTTACGCCTAGTAACAAATATCTTCTACAAATCTTCCTACAACCACCTGTCTATTGCTTCAGAGAGCATATATATACACCTGTTAAAGCCCAATTAACCAAATTGCATTAATTATACGGGTAATAAATTTCCTAAAAATATTATATATACATATATACAAATATACATATATACATATATTTTTAATGTCTTTATTACTCATATAAATTATGTTAAAACAATGCAATTAACAGACACAAATTCACCCATGTTCCCAAAAAACTAAAAAATAAGTATTTAATTAAAATTCTTGCATTTTAAGATTCATACAATTTTATGTATGCGAATAGATAAAGAAATAAATGTGAAAGAATTTTAATGGACTAGTTGTGAGTGGCAACTTGCCATAAGAAAAATGTACCTGAAGATTTTTATAGACATTGCTTATTTATATAAAGTTTCAGATCAAATATTAAAAAATATATAGCAATTAGCAATTTTGTACAAATTTGTGTTGTATAAGGATTTTGTAGAGAATTTTATAAACTACAACTTGCCAAAAAACCATTTTAAGTTATAAATAATAGTTTGGGAACTACGAGTCAAAATATAGAAAAATGTACCATCATATTTATAGTTTTTTTACAAAATGTTTTAAGATTATTTTTAGACTCAGTTCTTGTTTGAGTATGTTACAATTAGTTATGATTGATGATTCCTAATGTATATATATATATATATATATATATATATATATATACATAAATATATATTGCATGATCAATCATATGTCAGGCGTCTTAAAAATTAGTTTGACAAATTATTACACTAACCAACTCTATTTATCTTAAATAATAATATGACACAAATGTATATGTATATATATATATATATATATATATATATATATATATATAATATATATATATATATATAATAAAAGTCTGCCCGAAGGCAGGTCCATGGAGCAAGAACCACCACAAATAAATAATTCCCCTACCCTTCGTCGTCTATCATTCTCATTATATTTGCCCCAAAGCCACACCACTTTATTCGCCTATGGGGTAGAAAGGTCCAGGTAACAAATTTTTGAAAAACAGCAAAAAACACATTTCTACAATGATGAATTAGCTGGAAGTTTTACTGAACATAGTCAGATAGTTGTTTGTTTGATAATTGTTTTTTATTTAATTGGTCAAAGTCAAATTGGACCTTTTTGCCACGTCCTACCCGATATATATCTATACACACACATATATATATATATATATATAAATTATAAATTAAATTTATGTTTATCTTGACAGATTGAAAGATGTATTTCTACTTCTTTGACTTCAAAGTAAAGTAGAAGACATTTGTGAAAATGTTTTGATCAAAACTACCTCATATATATATATATATATATATATATATATATGTGTATAAATATATGTATGCAGGTATATATGTATATGTCTAAGTATATGTGTATGTTTGTGTTATGGGTATGCATATTATAATTTAAAATAATTTTCTATAAACGAACCGTTTCCTTTCAAAGAATACTTTTTCTCCTAGCGACATCTATTTTCAACTAAGCCCCTATTCCTTCTCTTTCCTATTCGATATTTCGTGACTCATCTACTAGACCTTGATTGAGAATTCAGATTCCGACGATCGTTGGTGGGCAGTATAATGAACGACTTGTAACGGATAACACATAATGCTAATTTAGATTTCCATATTTTAGATTTTGAATTTTAATACACTGATGATGAGACAAACCTAGTCTCGAAACGTTTGTGAAATTATTATTTAATAAATTAGTGCAAAAAAGAGTGTTGTTTGTTCATATTTCTAAATTAATATTTATCCACTTAGAATACATTTCTCATATATATATATATATATATATATATATATATATATATATATATATCTATATATATATAAATCTCGTGTCACGATGTTGGTTCGCGATGGACGCCCAAACTACTGGACCGATTTTAAATTTTAATGGCTCATCGTGTGCATATATAACCAACTTAGGTTATAGGAAATTTTGAAAAGTAAATTTGAAATATAAATATATAATTTTTATAAATTTCTAAAAATTTTGACAGAAAATGACCAAAAAAAAAACAAAACACTAAAATGACAAATGTCAAAATTAAAGGAAATTTGGATATATAATTTTTGAAAAAAAAATTTGACATTTCAAAAAATAAAATTCAAAAACATGTACATATTTAGAAATATCCAACATTTATATCCAAATTTGATGAAATGCTACATGCAAAATCACTGATTATAGTTTTAAATCTAATTAAAAATCAATGCTTAAAAATTTAAATAAATGTTGACATGAAAAAAAAATAAATGTCATCTGTCAAAATTTATGAAAATAATTATATAAATAGATTTATGATTTAGATTTAATTGATTAGCTTACCAAATTATTTCGGAAACCAAAACTTCATTAAAACCTTATAGATTAGAGATCACAATAAAAAAGCGGCACTTGAATTTAAAAATAATCATAACCAAAATTTTGACATTTCACAAAAAAGAATGTTTAACGAGTTACTTCAATAAGACGCAAATAAATTAACTATTCCAAGTTATGTTATAGAAAATATTGCCTAACAAATTATAGATACAAAACAATATTGTAAAATAAATATTTTCAAAAAATTTTGACAAAAAATGGCCAAAAAAAAAAACAAAACACTAAAATGACAAATGTCATAATTTATGGAAAATTTGAGAAAAAAAGATTTATGATTTTTGAAAAACAAAAATTGACAGTTCAGAAAATATAATTCAAAAACATGTACATATATAGATATATCCAACATTTATATCCAAATTAGATGATATGCTGTATTCAAAATTACAATTTATAGTTTTAAATCTAATTAAAAGTCAATGTTTATAAATTTGAATAAATGTTGACATGAAAATCGTCAAATGTCATTTGTCAAAATTTATGAAAATAATTATATAAATAGATTTACAATTTATATTTATTTGATTAGCTTACCAAATTATTTCGGATACCAAAACTTCATCAAAACCTTATAGATCAGAGATCACAATAAAAAAGCGACATATTGAATTTAAAATTAATCATAAACAAAAATTTGACATTTCACAAAAAAAATGTTTAACGACTTCAATAAGAAACAAATAAATTAATTAATCCAAGTTATATTGCCGAAGAAATTATAGATACAGCACAATATTGTAAAATAAATATCATAGATTAATTTTCGACCAAAAAGGAAATATTTTGACATTTACAAATATACTGCATATTGAATATATGAAATTGACATTCACTATTTTTCAATTAGATGAAAATGTAAAAAATCAAATATTTATATAAAAAATTGTATATTCAGATGAAGATACTGATTTGTTAATTTAGACTGAAACCTGATTTATTCATTAATTTTAAAAAAAATTGGCATAAACAAATTTAAAATAAACAAAACACCTGCATCATGCGTTGGAATTAATTATCGAAGTGTAAAGAAATTTGTGTAATTAAAATAAAATATTATTATTATATGAGTTGAGATAAATTATGATTGCCATCGCAAACGTTAATCATACAGAAAATTGTAACCTCTTAAATGGAATAGTACAATCTGAAGGTATCATTGCAATCTGACAAAAATAAACTAGACAAACTAAATACTATATCATATTATATTAAATTTCGATCCAAAAGAAAATATTTTGACAGTTATAATTAATTTGAAATGAAATGCAAATGTTAAAAATCAGATCTTTATGTAAAAAAATATTTATTTCCACAATATTCCCGTGTTGAATTTGCACTTTTTTATGAATTTAACAAGCATATAATATATTCATTGATCACTTAAAATAATTATTAATTTATAATAAATAAATATTGACGTATTTGACATGACAAAAGTATAATAAACAAAACGCTATCATGCGAGTGAATTAATTTTTGAAGTATGAAATGTCAAATAATTTTGAAAATTATAACAAGTTTTTAACTATTTGTCAGAAAGAATATATTTTATTACAAATTCATACCCATATCAAGCACCAAAGTAATAAATACTATTTATAAAATGACATATTATTTATAGACAATATGATTTTAATGCATATTTTAATTATATGTTTTATATAAATATCAAACAAATATATTTATGTTTCACTTGATTTAATGAAAATAATTCAATGCCAAAATAAAAAGTATACATCTAAAATTATAGTCTAAATATTACAATTTTGATAAATAATCATCCATTATTTTACAGTACAAAAATTGATAAAAAATTAATAAAAGTGCCAAAAATCAAACATTTTATAGATTTGGACTCGGATTTCTCAGAACTTTATCCATGTTAGTTTCAGGGATAGTATGAATATCAATTTGCAGTCGAAAATTTATATGATAAGTGATTAAAACATTATAGATCACAATAAAAAAGCGACATATTGAATTTAACATTAATCATAAACAAAATTCTGACAGTTCAAAAAAAAAATGAATTTTTAATGACTTCAAGAAGATACAAATAAATTGGCAATCAAATTATAGATATAAATTATATCATATTATATTAAATTTCGAACCAAAAAGGAAATATTTTGGCATTTAAAAATTCAGTGCATATTGGATATTTGAAATTGACATTCAATATTTTTAAATTAAATGCAAAAGTAAAAAATCTGATATTTATATAAAAATTATATATTTAGATAATGGTACTGCGATGATTCAGACTAAAATCTAATTTATTCATTGATTAAAAATATTTCACTATTTGACATAAATAAAATTAAAATAAACAAAGCACTATGATGCGTTCGAATTAATTATCAAAATGTAAAGAAATTCGTGTAATAAAAATGTAACATTATTATTAATATATCATGTATATTATAAGAACTTTTGCAATGCGGAAAAATATTTTTGATGGCAAAACAGCGTTTGCCGGGTCAGCTAGTATATATATATATATATATATATATATATGTATGTATGTATATCTTGTAATTTCCTAAATTTTACTTCTATCTAAAACTACTAAGTTTATTTAAAACAATTATAAATACATAAGTAAGTTTATAACAATTTTTTCCATCATCCATTGTATGCTAATCAAAAACTTGCACGTCAATTTTAAAATATTAAATTAATTATTATTATTAGAATATAATTTTAAATATGCGCATGTTTCACATTTGACATTACATACGGGAAGAAGTATGCAAATGATTGACTAAGTCACTACTATGTAGAGACCAAAATGAAATCAAAAGCGATTTTGAAGTATACCGAGTTTCTGTAGAGATATTTAATGTTAGACAAAGTTGAAGATTATTTAATTTTGTACGAATTTGTTGCATACATCATTCATAATAATCGAATGGTTTAAAAGATACAATAAATAAATGCATAGAGTTGCCAATCACGATGATGACTAGATACAGACATATACATAAAACAACAATAATTTTAGTGATTTTAGAGTAGACTGAGTTGGTCTAGGTTACAGTAAATTGTAGGTACATGTTTGTCTTTTACCATATTCATATTAATCGAATGGTTCAAAAGTTACAATAAATAAATGCTCACAAAACACTATGAAGAGTTAGTCTATCTTCAATTGCACATTTAGAGTATACAGAGTTGTTCCAGATGCCTTTAGTGTTAGAAAAATATTTAAATTATTTAATTGTGAATAATTTTGCCTTATACACCATCCATATCAATCGAATGGTTCAAAAGTTACAAGAGATACAACAAATAGACACATACATTTATCATCAATGTGTACTACATATAGTTCAATCAGATTTCTATTCATCTTATTTAGTTAACAAAATAAACATCGTTGAAATTGTTGCGTAGGAATTATAGGAGATGACTTTCAATTTGTTTTTAACAAATAATATATACATTTGTTGAAATAATATTATTTTTAAAGAAGTTTCTCTCTGAAGAAACTCATGAAGAAAAAATTACTAGTGATGTTTTTATTAAAGTAGTAATTATTAAAAACACATACAACCTTAAATTCTCACTCTCTCACTCATATATATATATATATATATATATATATATATATTTTTTTTTTCTTTTTTTTCTATTTTTCTGTCATATGATATTTTCGATTAATGCAAAAGTGCAGGACCGACCGAGGAGTAAAAATTGTTTGTCTAGGGCTTAAGTGAACTAGAGGAGGACTCTGTTTAATTTTCGTGTGATATATTGCTTTTTGAGGATTTATTCCAACTGCTAAAAGTCGAACAGGGGACAGTGATGGACGTGGAACCCCGCAGAAGGGTCCTCTTCGGTAATGGAATGGTAAGGGTCTTATAATTTTCAAACTGTTTAATTAATGTGAATGATGTATTCGAGGTATTAGTGCAAAATTCGAGGTATTAGTGCATAATCTATAATGTAGTCTAGTATTATGTAACTCTACAACAACTCGGTATACATGAAAAATGTGTTTGAGCAAAATTAAGCTGAATCTCCTGAAGTGCACACAGTTTTTACTTTACAAATTTCAAAGCATTCGTTTAGCATGGATGGTGTGTGAGGCAATGTTGTTTCAAATTGTATAATCAACAATGTTTTCTAACACTCTAAAACCCTAGAGCAACTCGATACACTATAAAATCGCAATTAAAACCATAATTAAAAAGATAATTATGTTTTAACAATAACATGTGCATTTGTTTATTGTAACTTTATTGTATCTCTTGTAACTTTTATACCACTCGTTTAGTATGAATGATGTATTCGACAAACTTGTTTAAAATTAAATAATCTACAACTTTTCCTAACAAGAAAAGTTTCTAGAGCAACTCGGTATACTCTAAAATTGCAATAGAAATTGTGCAGATAAATTCAAAACTATGTATTATTTTGATTTATACATTTTTCATTGCATTATCTATAACTTCTAAAATATTTAAGCTATATAGATAATTTTTTCAGTAAATTTGTTCAAAATTAAATTATCTACAACTTTTATTAACAACAAAAAACCCTGTAACAACTCGGTATACCCTAAAATCGACATTTATTATTATTATACATCCCTCAATGCATCACTTTTCTGTATCTCTTGTAACTCTCAAACCATTCGATTAGTATGAATGATGTATAAGAAAAATGTGTTCGAAATTGAATATATAATAATATTATAGCTGTATTTTTTTGGATTCAAAGCCGAACTTTGGCCAGGACTGTTATATTTGTGTGGCTTCGGCTTTAGGGGAAAAAGATACACATTCATAATGTATACTTAACATTAATCAAACGGTTGGTTAGGTTTTTGGTTTTCGTATTATTATATTTATATACATCCATAGGCATACACATATATATTAGAGTGGTCCTTAATATGGACATTTTCGAATTTCGAATTGATAAAAAACAATTCCTTGAAAATTTTAGCTTCTAATATTGTCTTTTAGATAGAGTGCAATTCAATCAAAATTTTGTATGGAAATAGCATAAAAAAAATTCAAAAATTTTGCAGAGCGTCGAATTTTCTATAAAAAGTGACCCAAATTTTCACTTTTAATTTATTTGTCGCTAAGTTATACTTATTTTTTTTTTTTTTCTAATTTTAGAAAAAAAATTCAGGTTGTATGTGTTTTTTGTTTAATTACGCATTATAAAAAAATAAAACATCTTTGAAAAAGTCTTAGGGTTGATGTAAGAGGTAAATTGATTTGATAGATAACTATTTACGAAACAGAAATAGGAGAGTGAAAATTTAGGGTTTCATACGTTTTTTTTTACTAAGCTTCATATTAAATAAAAAATAATCCAAGAAGTCTTAAGGGTAACCAACACTTTTCTCTAGGTTTTAATAAAATTGTGCAAGAACGTTCTTAGAGATATACCTAACAAATTCCTTAAATTTTCATAACTATGAGTTTGGTTTAAAATTTAAAATACTTGGGAATTTTGTACAAATTTTTGTTGTATAAAGATTTTGTAAAGAATTTTATTAGCTGCTAATTAGTAGAAGACTATTTTGGGCTATGGTTAATATTTTTGGAACTATGAGGCAAAATAAAAAACTTACGATTTTTATGACAATGGTAATAACGTAATATATATATATATATATATATATATATATATAAATATATTTTTCTTGCCCCTTTCGTTTCTCACAACCCGCTCCCACTCCTTCACTACACTTGCGTGTAACCTTGATCAGTATCCATAATGCACCGCTATTAATAGCATAAAATATAGGAGGGCAATATGTGCTCCTTCAATTTCTCGTAGTCAATATAATAGTATATTATTATTTTAGTGTTCAATCAATTTCACATCATAGTTAATTTTGTCTGTTGTTTTTCCTGGTTTGGTATGTATAATTTCCTCCTTTTTATATATTTATATTTATCATCAACTTTGTATTTATGTTATATGTTTTTTAGATTACTGAATGATGACACATATCAAGTGTCGAAACGTTTAAAAGAATAAATAATTTTGTTATTTAATCTTTTTTTTTAATTCGACGATTGGGCTGCAAAAATATAACAAATATATATATATATGAGTGAGTTCTTGAGGGCGATACATCAAACAAAGAAAAGTTCTTTTCTTTGTTTGATGTATCGCCCTCAAGAACTCACTCATATATTTCAACATCAAAATTAACTACTAAATCATATATATATATATATATATAAATGTATATATTATGTGTCTATGTATATTTATAATATACGTGAACGTATATAATGAATTTATATACATAAATAAGCAATTAAAACTGATTTTTAAGTTATTGGGCTAATTAGTATGTTTTTACATTTTGTTCTACATTCTTGAATACAATAGAAGTCATAAATTATATATCATATATACATATTTATAATTTATATATACATACACATACATATATATATATATATATATATATATATAAATTAAATTGAGCGCAAAATTCCAATTAGCAACAATGTTCTATCAGTCTACTTTTTACCGTTAAAAAAATGAAATATGTATAAATATATAATAATAAATGGTAGTCTGCCCGAAGACAGGTCCATGATGTAAGAGCCACCACAAATAAATGATTCCCTTACCCTTCGTTTATCATTTCCATTGCCACTATGCCCCCTCCTTCTTTTGTTTCATGTACTTTCCTTTCCAAACTTGTGCTTCCATGCTTCCTGATCCTGCACTTCCCTGTATTTTCTCTTCTCGCGTAATTCGTCAATCATCTGCATTCTTCTTCTTGCCATTCCTTTCAGATTCTACTTCATCCTCGATGACGTCGTGCAGAAGGCACTCTTTTTGCATAACGAGTCCTATTCAGTTTCCTTTTCTTTTCAGGATCGTGCTCAGTAGTCTTTTCTTCGCGCACTCTTCTCAGGACTTCTTCATATGTTTTTTTTTCTTTTTTCTAGATTTATTGATTTTTTAAAATGCACATGTTTCGTGAAAAAATTATATATACCAAATTTACAATTTCCAATATACTGGATTAATTTCCATGTATGTCTTCAAACATCAAAAGTTATCTTGTCATTCCACTTTATCTTCTCCAGCACCACATTTGAAAACTCTCCATGTAGTTCTTGTCGACCTTTCTTAGAGTCCGTGTCTCAGATCCGTACAGAACTGTGCTCCAGACATAACACTTTATATAATTCTTCCTTATTTTTCAAAATTCCTTTACTCCTGAAGATGATGATTAGAGTCCATGTCTCTGATCCGTACAGAGCTATGCTCCAGACATAACACTTTATATATTTCTTACTTATTTTTAACTTCCTGTAGGGCATGTTATAGTAATCGCAAAAAATCGAAAATGAAAATTTTTGCATTTCTCAACGTTTCAAAGGTTTCTGAATATTTTGGCATACCTTAGAAAAAATGGATGTATGTGTGTGTGTGGTGTGTGTGTGTGTGTGTGTGTGTGTGTGTATGTGTGTATGTATGTGCGGATACAAATTTTCGTCGATGATTTCGGGAACACCGATCAACCGATTTAAATAATTCAAAAAACATTCGATTCATATTGATAAGGAAACGTGCTGATTAGTTTTTGGCGAAGGCGGGTCTAGCCGTTCCGAAGATACGGGGCAAAAAGTGCCAAAAACGGTAACTCAGTTTTTAAGAGAACGGAGCGTCCGATTTTAATAATTCAAAAAACATTTCACTTGTATTGACAAGATTTTGACAATTGAAATTTTCATAAGGGCAGGTCTAGCGGTTTCGGAGATCTAACGAAAAAATGAAAAAAATGCCATCTGGCGGTCAAAAATGATTAGACATATGCACATCAAATCATCAGATATTTTATAGAGATTTTAACAATAAGTAAAAATTTTGTTTGCATTCCTATGGGTTCCGTACCAATGATATTCGTTAGACGGCGACGGCGTTTAAAAAATAATAATATATGGTACGGGAAGTTCCAGCAATTTGCCTTAAGGCACGATGCATGCGCTCCACTAGTTCAAAATTTCTTTACCCCTGAAGATGACTCACAGAACGTGCGTAAGTCAAAATACAAATACAAAACCGATATATATTTTTTCCTCGTCGTGTTTTGTCAATAATCTGATTTTTTGCAAAAGAGAATTATTATACATGCGTCAGAAATTAGTTTCGCTCCTAAGGCGGTTGAGAATGACAAATAAAATAATGACCTAACATTTTGTGTCTACGTCTGCGTGTTTAAAAAAGTGTGTATAATGCATCTATGTGTGTGTGTTTGAAAGAGTGTCTAATGTGTCCTTGTGTATGTGTGTTATTGTATGTGTGTATCTATGTGTCGGTGCATTATTTTAAAAGGGGATCGCCGAAGTTAATCCTAGGTATATATCGAATAAGCCCGAAAGTCTGCACTTAATGATAGCGAACACGCGTCCTAGTCGTATACATGAATACAATTGATTTCGGAACACAATATTTATGTGCACATAGTTGTACATACACACACTAATACATACACAACACTCAACAAAACACACATTATACACAAAACACTCTACACACACATGAAACACACAAACTTAATACAGAAATTGATATTCATGAACACATTTATATTGATACTCATGTGCACATTTTAAAATAAACTAGTGGTGTATATTTATGTACACGTAGTTGTACATACACACTAATACGTACACAAATACTCAACACACACACACGAAACACACAACACACATGAACACACAAAAATTAATACAGAAATTGATATTCATGAACACATTTATATTGATATCATGTGCACATTTTAAAATAAACTAGTGGTGTATATTTATATGCACATAGTTGTACATGCACATACTAATACGTACACAACCTCTACACACACAAAACACACAAACAACTCTACACACACATGAAACCCACAAACATTAATACCGAAATTGATATTCTAAGCACATATATATGGACACACATGTGCGCTTTTATTATAAAACTAGTGGTGTATATTTATTGCACATAGTTGTATATCACACACTAATAATACATCCCAAACACACTACGCACCCACATGAAACACACACACACACCTTAATGCAGAAATTGATATTCATAAACATATATGACACTCATAAGTACACTTTAATATAAACTATCGGTGTATACTCATAATTATGAATTTATTATACATATTCTACTATTGTCTAGGCTCATAAGTAAATTGAAATTTTTGGCAAATAACAGTTTTCATTTGTTTTCAATGTCAAACAATGTCTCAAATATTTTCAATACCAATCAATGACAAGTCTTTTTTCCATTTATTTCGACAATCTAACTATATTTCTATAATTCAAATAATTCTAAAGAATCTTCTTAACAAACTTCAGAAAGATTTATCAAAATCCGAATAATCGTTCAGAAGGAGTATATTTACATACATCAACCCAACTCGATTCAGGGGAAGAATAATGTGAGAGAATAGGAAATCCATAGGGAATCTATTGCCATTACACACCGCAGTGCCCGAAAATGGGCTATTATCAATTGGAAACTTATTTTTGATCTATGTTTTCAAGTGAAAATAGACATAGCTGTTGCCCGATGTCAGATTGCCAGAGCAGGGGGCTCAAACTCGACCACATCCACATAGATATGAGTGTTGTGTGTATGTTGTGTGTGTGTGTGTGTGTGTGTGTTTATATGAATGTGCTTTTTATTATATTTGCCAAGTAATACTTAAGTAATACGAAATTCACACCCCCTTGTATTGAAGGCACGCGACTTAAGCCTGCGTATGATATATTGCACATAAATACATCTGTATATATAAATATACACATTTATATATAATATATATATAATATATATATATATATATATATTTTATATATATACATTTATACATATATACATATTTATGTATACGAGAAATATTATATACTATTTGCTATTCCCACCATTAGATATGGTGTTCATAAATTTCGGATTTTGATCTTTGCTCAAAATATAAATGCGATTGCAGGATTTAATGCATTATGTATATATATATATATATATATATATTATATATATATATATATATATATACATACAATACTCCTTTGAACCGGCTTGACCGATTTTTATCTATTTTTTATACTGAACATCATTCAAAATCTCATTCCATTTGCTCTAGGTGTGTCACATAATAATTCAAAAATGAATGTATGGATTTTGCTTCCAAATTTCTAGAAATATTTATATGAGGCATGCGTTGCAGTGGGTAAACTATTCATTTAATTTGTGTTAGCTGCCTCTTTCACTCATATACATATCATATTGCATGTGTGCTTTCTAAAAAATTTTAAGAAATATTTTTAATGATTAAATAAAAAATATGACTAATTCTCGTGTCATGATGTTAGTGACAATTCTCCTTCGAAACGGCTTGACCGATTTTTATGAAATTTTATAACCTTGTTCATATAACTGATTATGAGAATAGGACAACATCTATTTTACATATAGAACATCACTCAAGATATGTCATGAAATAATTCAGAAACGATTTTTTTTATTTTGCTCTCTAATTTCCAGGAATATCAAATGAGGCATGCGTTGCAGTGGGTAAACTATCCATTTAATTGTGGTTAGCTGTCTCTTTCACTTATACACCACACACTTCAATGAGTTAGTTATTTTTTAGACTAAAAATTTTCTAGAAATATTTTTAATGACTAAAAAATAGGACTAATTCTCGTGTCATGATGTTAGTGACAATTCTTCTAAACGGCTTGACCGATTTTTATGAAATTTTATATAACCTTGTTCATATAACTGATTTTGGGAATAAAACATTTATTTCCCATATAAAATATCATTCAAGATGTGCCATAAAATAAATCAAAAATGAATGTTTGGATGTTGCTTTCCAATTTCCAGGAATATATAAATTTATATAATTAATATTATATAAATTTTATATAATATTAATATGTAGGAATATAGGAATTATTTCCTACATATATTAATATTATATAAAATTCCTATATTCCCAGGAATATAGGAATTTATATGAAGCATGTCGTTGCAGTGGGTGAACTATTCATTATATATTCAGAACTACAAATTTTCTAGAATTATTTTTAATGGGTAAATTTATATTTTACCGGGCCAGCTAGTATATATACATATGTATGTATTTATGTATGTATAATATTAATTACATTTCAGTAGACTAATTAGTGGAACAAATTTATAATTATGTATGTTTAGTGTTTTCTGTATTTTTTGTGAACCATTGTTTTTGGATTTTGTTCGAATCAATTTACATATTCATTTCTCTGAGATATGAATATATTATCATATCATAATTATATATACATACATATACATATACATATACATACATACATAATACATACATACATACATACTCATGCACATTTATACACACTCATGCACATTTACACACTCATGCACTTTTATACACATTTCTACACACTTATACACATTTCTACATTTCTACATACATACGTACATACATACTCATGCACATTTATACACACTCATGCACATTTCTACACATTTCTACACATTTCTACATACATACATACATACATACATACTATATACATAAGTTTTTATCTAGTCATCTTTAATAGTAAATGGAGATACTGTGAAAGTAATACTTTTGGAAATAGAACTTCTACACTATTTCTTATTTCTTAAGAGTATACCGAGTGGTTGTAGAGCCTTATAATATTAGACAATTCAAAGATTATTTAATTATGAACATTTTTCTCTTTTACATCATTCATATTAATCGAATGGTTTGAAAGTTACAAGAGCTTTAGTAAATACATGCACAAACAGTATCTCGATATACTTGGTGCACTAGAAATAGTACAACGGTATATAACTATATATAAAATCTAATTTGAATGTGTGAGTATAAAATATGTATTTGTATGTGTATTTGTACATATTTTAATTATCTCCAAGCGATAAGAGTGATTTAATTAACAAAGAAAAAATATTTAGTGAGTGATAATTTTTTGATAATTCTTGATTTGTGTTCAAACAGAATGTTTTAATTATGTTCCGGACAAAACTTTTATCTGGAACTAATAAATGGAGTCGATTCATCAAAAATAAGTAATAGATAATAATTATATAAAATATACATATATATATATTATATATATATATATATATATATATATTTCTTCGTCCAATGAATTCAGTTCTGTTCTACAATTTTTATTTTCATGTGAAAAACGTCCGTCGAAATGATTTTAGGAGATATTTCGGTTAATTGCTTAATTATTATAATTAATTTGAAAAATTAACAGTTGTAAATTCAAAACATCAAAGCGGCACCTCATCGTGCACCTTTCCCATAGGCAAAAATAATAAAACCATGAAACAATTATGAATGGAGATATTTATTTATATATATAATTGTTCTATTGTACAGAAATATTTATGCTTAATTAGAGAACGTTTGAATTTTGACACAATTTGAGAAAATGCACACATGGATATGTATTGTTGTTAGGAAGGCAGGTCTATGGTGTGAGAGCACCTAATACATATTTGGGTATTTTACAAGTTTGCATTTTATACACAATTTTGTATTGATGATGGCCAAAAATAAAACGCTAGAATAAGATTATATAATAATTTCTTTAAAATAACATCAGTATCGGTTCGGACGTCTTTTCGTTTTTATATTGGCCAAACTGACAGTGACAAACTTCAGGGCATTAAGCTTTACACGGAATGGTTGCTACCCCCTGGTAGAGGGGGTAGCGGAGTGTTTTAATGGAACTAGTTCACTTCAAAAAGTCCGTTTAACAACATAAATAACCAATAAAAATAAATATATCTTCTTTCATTATAACTTAGTAACAAATCAGTGATCGTAATAAGAACTGCAACAAATACATAATATACAAACAAATCAGTGTTTAATACAGTCCACAGCTACAAGGGTTGAATTATAACTCAACAACCTGAATTATCGAAGGAGAGTTTTAATAAATTCTATAACTACGTAACAAAAGTACAGTATCACTTTATAGATCCATTTTTTGCACCAAGGGATCCCTGTCGATGGTCTGAATCCCCAACCCGAAACGTCTGCATCGAATCTAATCTTTTGTTTCCATAAAATTTAAATTATTACCGACACATGTATAGGCACCTCTTTACAAAAAAGTACAGAATGCACTTTTCTGTTTCTGTTTCTTTTCGGTAGCCCCTGCGCCCCCTTAGGGCTCCGGTCGCGTGTTCGGGATTTGTGCGACACTTTCAAATTTATTTTATCACTCGCAGAAAAAGGATGTGGCAGGACATTGCATCCTGCGAAATAATAATCGGGGGATGTCGACAATCGAAATGAACATTAAGAACAGGCACGAGGATAAATGACACACCCAACCCTTGATGGTACAACCCTGGGATTAAAAATATAAGGAAATTGTTTGATGTTTGGTGTTTGTACTGTATTGCATAAAAAGTGTTTAGGTGTGTATGAGAGTATGAAAAATGTTTATAAGTGTGTAAAAATGTGCATTAGTGTGTATAAACGTGCATGAGTGAGTATAAATATGCATTAGTGTGATGCACAAATGTGCATATAAAGTGTATAAATGTGTATAAAGGACCATGAGTGGGTATTAGTGTTTATGCAATATGAAGAAATGTGTATAAGTGTGTGAATATGTATGAATGTGTAGAAATGTGTGTACGAGTATGAATGTGGAGAAATGTTATAGGTGTGTGTGAATATGTATGCATGTGTGAAAATGTGTTTATGAATGTGTATAAATGTGTATAAGTGTGTATGAACGTGTATAAATGTGTATAAATGTGTATAAGTGTGTATGAATGTGTAGAAATAGTCTAAGTGTGTATGCATGTGTAGAAATGTGCATTGGTGTGTATGAAGTGTGTAGAAATGTGTATAAGTGTTTATAAGTGGTTATGAATGTGTAGAAATGTGTGTATGAATGTGTAGAAATGTATATATAATGTTTATGAATGTGTAGAACTGTGTTGCATTAGTGTGTAGAAATGCGTATAAGTGTGAATGAATGTGTAGAAATGCGTATAAGTGTGAATGAATGTGTAGAAATGTGTATAAGTGTGTGTGAATGAATGTGTACAAATGTGTAAAAATGTGTATAAGTGTGTGTGTAGAAATGTGTAGAAATATCTATAAGTGTGTGTGGATGAATGTGTTTTTATAATATTTACTAGTATGTATATTTATACTCAAGCAAACACACTTATACACAGTTTATTACATTTATAAACAATTTCATTCATTTACACACAGTTGTAAAATTAATATACGTTTATACACATTTCTGCACATGCACACGCATTTTCACATACTTTCACACATTTTATATAAAAATCAAATATAGAGTTACAATAATTAATTTGGAAATTTGCTTTATCTGTCTTGATTACAAATATTGCTTTAACATAAGATTTGTACACACCTATTCTAGATAGTTTTACACAGTTGTGCACATTTATTCACAATTTAGAATCCTGTACGTATTTTTACACAATTTTAACTTAATGATATGATATTTTTAGAAAATTAGTAAAGGAGAAAAATATGGCAATATATTAAATTATCATTAATAAATAACTATAAAATATATACGATTAAATATATAAATTATGTCTCTAAAGTTAGTATATACAAATATGCCTCTCAAGTATAAAAAAATGTAATTATATATATATAATATATTATATATATATTATATATATGTGTGTATATATTTTATTATCATTATTATTACTATTATTATTATTATTATCGTAAGTGCTCTGTCCCAAGGCAGGTACATGATGTGAGATCACCGCCATTTATTATATACATATAAGAAGCATGATTT
>NW_020536516.1:0-20169 GCF_003426905.1 Ctenocephalides felis
TTTGTTTGGATACACACTTACCACCATTTTTTTTTTTTAACAATTTGAGCACAAGGAAACGACGCAATCCATCTTTACCTAAAACTAATCAGCACGAATTCCAACTGATATTTTTCGAACCGTTTTTGAATCTTGAAAATTAGTTTAAACTTCACAAATATTTTGCACTTATTGTGAGTATAAAAACAGCTTGGAATCGAGTTTTATGAACTGGCTTCTAAAATTTTAAATCGTTTTCGAGAAAACTTCGACGGTTGATCAAATTTTTGTTCACATAATACACACATACGTTTTGATGACAATAATTTAGAAACGTCGTAAGTTTATATATATATATACTAGCAAACCCGACAAACTCCGTTTCGCCACAAGATGGTTTCGTGAGAAAGATGAAGAAATTTTCTGTTTGTTTATATTTGAAAAGGAAAAATGTGATTTTATCATACAACAGTAATGAATTTATTTCGATTACAAAAATGAAGTGTTTTTTAGTTGAACTTCTCTAAGTAAATGAAAGTGAATCCGCAAATTACCCGTTTCATTGAAGTGCCCTTTGGTAAACCATATTTTTTGTTTTTGGTCTGACGTGAACACAAACAAACGTATGGTTTTCCAACTCGTGAACAGGCAACGTATAACTGCCCATGTGAAAAACAATGATTTTCTAAATAATCTATTTGAATTTTTTCCCGCAAACACTAAGCGATTGGCCTTAAGACTTGTTATTGCGAACGCAAGGCGAACTGGAAATTGCAATCGTTTGAAGTCAAACGGAAAACCAGTCGGAATCATTGGTATGTCACTAAATCGCCAGCAATTTTTGATTGAATGGTGAAATTCAGTGCGTGTACATCATTATTGTTTGCGGCAAGAATTGCTCGTTGCCTTAACCAAGCATAATTCTGATAATTATCACTAATGTCATTACTCGAAATTTTAATTACTGTGCGTGAAATTCCAGCAATTTGCATTAGGGCACGATGCCATGCACCACTAATTTTCTTAGCTATAAACCTTGCAGAGCCCGAGACCTTTCCAGCAAATGCAAAATTGTCGAAATCGGTTCGTGCGTTCTCGAGTTATTTCGTCAGGAAGGAAAACCCGACTTATTTTTATATATATAGAAGATATATATATTCCAGGAATATAATGGTATTATAATAATAATATCTATAGCAGGAGGTTAAGGCAGGGCACAAAGATCAAGTTTGAGCAATTATGTTATGAAAACCAAACCAATTATATCACAGCAAGTTACACATATCAAACAAACAACTATCTGACTATGTTCAGTAAAACTCCCAGCAAATTCATCATTTTAGAAATGTGTATTTTGCTGTTTTTTTTTAAAAAATTTACTTGGTTTTTTTTACCCCATAGACGAGGCAAAATGGGCAAATAGAACCAAGGTCTTATTTTTACAGAGATAACACTGTATATACCCTCGATTTATTTCGTCAGAAATATTCATCATCAAAGAACAACTATTTATTTATCACTTGGAAACACCTCATACCTTTGGCAGGGTGAAGGTTCAGTTGGTCCTTTTTACCCCACCCAAATTTGCTCCTGCCATGTAGCTTATATAGAGTTTAGATAAAAAACTGTGAATCTTAAATTTATTATTAACAATACATCTTATAACACAATTATTTAACGTGTACTACAGTGGCGTAACTATAGGGTGGCGTGGGTGGCAAAATGCCACGGGCCCCCGACCTAAGGGGGCCCCGGCCCAGGAAACCGCGGACTCAGAAATCCATTTTTACATCGTACATAAATATTATTTCACTTGAAACTTATATTTTATATTTTTTAAGTTCAAAGTCAGAGTTATTATTCAACCAGCTTGCATCGAACATATATTCGGCCGAATAAGGAGTCGCCGCCGAAAGTATTGTGTTTTATCTTTTATGCGGTAAAGAGATGCGATGGATCTGCATTGGAAAATCTTTAGTTTATGTAATATGATATCAAGAATGAATTAATGAATTTATTATTGTATATATAGTATTTATACTTTATCGACTTTTAAGATAAAAAACAAACACGTGAAGAACTCTTTTCTCAATATCATGGGCGTAGCGCGCCTTCGCGGGGCCTCGTATCAAAATTTGTTTGGGCCCTCCTAAGAAGAAATTTTTTATCACAAAATATAAAAATTCATAAAATTAGAAGAATAGCTATTTATCATTCTAATTATTAACTACCCGTAGGGCAAGTTATAGTAATTTTTCTATCTAATCATCTATAATTTTCTGAATTTTTCATAAATGATTTCAGATAAAAATATCCTCACCCTATCTTTTTTTTGAAAAATTGAATTATTAAGTGATCTTTAGATTTTCTAAAGTTTCTGTCTCTAGAAACAATAGTGGTCTGGTAGACATTTCTGTCCAAAGTTTTTACGTAATTTTTTTTTAGTTTTAATTTTGAAAATCAAGTTTGAATTTTGAATATTTTATCAAAATTTGAAAGTAATAACGAAATAACATTAAAAATATTTAAGCCTACTAGATGTGCACGACATTCCAAATCCAAAATAAAACTACTTTACATAAAAAGAAGTTTGCAAACTACAATTATTTTATTATAGGTTTTCCATTGTAATATTCTACTACCGAACTTGAAACCACCGATCTTCAAATGCTATAAAAATTTACAAATTTGTTAAGAATTAGAAATTTATTGACATGAATTTGGAAATTTAAAATTAGACGCCACTAGTTAGTAGAAAATGATTTATCATTCATGAATTTTTTAAAACTCGTCACAGAAAGATAATACGCTATTTTGACAAGCTTTATGAATTCATTTGGAAAAGTTTGTTCAAAGTGAATATATTGAGTATTTGACATTATTATTAAACAAATTAAATCTTGTTTCTTCCGATAAATTAATGTTCCAAATTTCAGTATTTTGCTACAATAGAAGTTTTCAATGATACTGACTAATTAAATAAAGGTTCTATAATTTGTTTAGATAAAAAAGACATTAGAAATTCAGAATAAACAAATTTTAAAATCATTATTTAATAGATCAGTACCACTAAAAACTTTTGTTCAGATTTTGAACCATTTGCGAGGGAAATTTAGTTTTCGATCAACTTTCAGAAGCGGAATAGGAAATTCTTTGGAATAGTCACTTTTACGCAACTGAAAGCAGTAAGAAAAGATTTTATTTACTAAATAGCTTATTGAAGTTAACATTTTATTTTTATTAGATTTCGAATAGGTGCAGTGTTAACGCTTCAAACGTTTTAAAGTGTTTCTTCAAGAAGAAGCTAGATGACAAATGTCTTCATCTTCGTTTAAAAAAATTGTCCAAAAGGTATTGAAACGGATTGGATTTCCGAGAAAATGAATACTTTTCAATACTGTTTTCAATCAGGGGTATTGTTTAAATCATTAATTTCCATAAAGATCGAACGTCACTACTTAATCAATAAACTTAATTACAGTAAAAAAAAGAAATTGTTAATAGAAGATTATGTAATAATTAAATTTAAGAAAGTTTTTTTAATTTTTATTAAAAAAATACGTTTAATTTTAATTTTCATTTATTCACTAATATTTCATGTTTGCTTTTCAAGAAAAATTAAGTTTCATGTATTTTTGTTATTTTTATATAATTACTTAAAATTATACCTCTAAATCAATTACTTTACTTTTCTACCTTTTGTATAATTTCATAATTTAAAGCCATAAAATATAAATTAGTCGAAGTTGGTTTGCTACTTGTGATAAAAATCATTAATAGTTGTTTTAGCCAGTAGTAAAACAGTGTGTAAATGACTATTAACGTTTATTAAACAAAATTAGATAAATTCAGAATTGAGTACCACGATAGGGCCCCATCGGAAGACTTTGCCACGGGCCCCGGAGTGTCTAGTTACGCCACTGGTGTACTATACCAAACAACTGTGCTTACAACAAAAATAATAACAACGATAGAAAATAGTATATGATTTGCGATATCGTTGGTGAACCTTTTTACCCGCGGATCTCTAAGCCCCGTGCTACCCTATTATAATTTACATAGTAGGTACTTCTATAAATGACTCACTGCAAATACGATATCATAAACAGACTTTCAATATTTTGCAACTATTTGCAAAACATTGTTTTGTCTGATTCGCATTAAAGGCAGCGTCTAAAAATAAGCTACATCAGAAATACAAGTCTAGAACAAAAGATTATTAATCGATACGACATTAAAATAATTGCAACAATTAATTTATCCACACGTTTCATTTATTAATTTTACGATCATGATAAATATATCGATTTCAATTAGTTGTTGTTCACTGATTAAGGTAACAAGAAACATACATATTGGCTGCCATCTGCGTCAAAGCAGAACAAGGATTCCAAACATTGTAAGCTCTAATTATTTATATAAAATATTTTTTAATTAAGTAAATGGAATTAATAAACTAAATTATTGATTTTTTTAAGCTCGGGAAGAGCGGGGCTTAAAGTTCTATGGGTTCACTCCATAGCAAAAGTATTTTCTTTCGATGTTAGTTTTTTTGGTTGTAAGCACTGCTGTTTAGTTTACAAGGCCTCAATATTATTTTTAAGTCTAAATTATCTAATTTTAATAGTTTTCTGAATAACCTCTATAAAAGCTTATATGTGGGTAGGGTAAAATGGACCACCTGAGACTCGACCCTGGTAAAGGTGTAAATATTAAAAAATAGTAAATTAAAAAGTGAAGTAAGTTAAAATAAACAACTTTATAAGAGTTATGTTAAATAAGTAGTTATTCTAACTCTACTAATGATTTTTTCAACAAAATACTAGATCAAGGTTATATACAGTGTTATCTCTGCAAAAAATCTATCCATAAAATTAATATTTTGCATTGGTTTGAATATCGTAGCAATTATTTTGTAAAATCTCTTCAAAATTTAAAATAAGACATTGGATTTGTTTGCGCCCTGGCTGTACTATTTTTGGACCTATGGGGTAAAAAGACCAGGTGATAACTTCTTGAAAAATAGCATAAACACATTTCTACAATTTTAGGGAGTTTAACTGAGCGTAGTCAGGTAGTCCTTTGTTTGATATGTGACAATTTTTTGTAATGTAATTGGTTTAGTTTTCAAAATATAATTGCTCATATTGAAATTGAACCTTTTGTCCTTGACATACCTTACAGTGACATTTTTGTAAAAAACGGGTGATGAAATTGTAGATATTATAAAACGGCTTAAATATTGTAGCTATTATTTAGTAAAAGAAAGGTAAAAGAGGACAGATAGGAAATTTTAGAAAAGTAGTACAAAACACATTTTTATAGTCAGGAATTAAGTGGAAATTTTACTGAACATAGTTCGATACAGTGGCGTACCTAGGGGGGGGGGCGGTGGAGGCGGTCCGCCCCGGGCGGCACTTATTTTGGGGCGGCATTTTTTGGTTTATTTATACATAGTTGAAAAAACGAAACTTATTCATTTTATATTTATTAACTTCCATAAGGTAAGTTCGACCGAAAATCGAAAATTAAATTTTTTACATTTCTTCACGTTTTGAAGGTTTCTGAACATTTTGGCATGCCTCAGAAAAAATGGAAGTGTGTGTGTTTTGTGTGTCCGCATTTTTTCGTTCACGTTTTCGGGCGCCCCGATCAACCGATTTGATGGTACAGAAAATAGAAATCGAGTTTTTGAGAGAATGAAACATCCGATTTGATTGATGCAAAATACTTCAATTTGTAATGATGAGGAGAAGTGGTGATTAGTTTTTGGCAAAGGCAGATCCAATCGTTTTGGAGATACCAAGCAAAATGTGCAAAAAATATCTGTTTTTGAAAGAACTAAGCATCCGATTTGAATGATTTAAAAAACTTTCTACGTGGATTTTAATTTGAATTCTACCTAAAGTTCAAAAGCTCACTTATATACTTGAAATAAATAATTTTAACTTTGTAATTCAGTTTATATATTTTTATAAATATTAGACAATGCCCTTTATTTCAAATTTGGTTGATTGAGTTTTGTTTATTTACTTTTATATTTATATTTGAAAACATTTAATTTGCCTCGAATATATCATTACAGTACGGGAAGTTCAAGCAATTTGCCTTAACTTACAATGCCATACACCACTAGTTAACTTCCCCAAGGAGACGTTTATGTTTTCATCAAAAAATCCGAATCGCTAATTTTATGTTTTCTCGACGTTTCAAGCCATTCTGAATCGAATGAGCCCAAATTTGGAAAAAGTATGTGTGTGTATGTGAACAGATTTTTTGTCGTAAATCGTCGTTTTCTCAAAAACGGCTAGACCGATTTCAAAAATTTAAAAGCCACTCGATGTATCTCGATGAGGACTATTATTTGTCAGTTTTGTGCGACGATCGGCCAAGCTGTTTCTTTATAAATCGCAGAAAAGTGAAAAAGTTTCCGTCTACGTTTTAGCCTGCAATTCTGAATTGATTTTGAAAATTCAAGAACCGTTCGAAAGATATTAGTTGGGAATCGTGCTGATTAGTTTTTGGTAGAGATCGGCCGGGACGTTTTCTTAATAATGTTTTTTAAAAAAAAATTTCGACAATTTTTATGATTATTTTTTTGATGGTAGATACCATAGTCTTCTAGATCGTACTAAAATATTACGGTCCTACGACAACTGGTTTAGCTTTAAAAATTCAAATAGTTGTTTGTTTGACACGTGTTATGTGTTGTGATGTAGTTTATTTGGCTTAGATCGTATAATTACTTAAACCTTTGTGCCCCGCTCTACTTCATAAATAATTTAAGAGTTTTAATTCTGCGCAATATAAAACGTTGGATTTTTTTTTTATTTTTAAAAACTTTTTTTTACTTTTTGAATATCTTCTTTATTTATAGATTAAATTTTATAAAAATTGAATATCATAAATAAAGCTAGCAATTATGAACAAAATTTATGTCATTATGAGTATTAGGATAGAAATCAATGATTATATATTTGTACGGAGTAAATATAAAAATGCATTCATATTATTAAGCGTTGAGAACCATTCCTCAGAACACCTTTGCACGTTCCTTAGGTGAGTATTAAACACAAGAAATTAAATTACACTCATACAAAGTCATATAAAAATTCATTATACATATAAATTTTAACGGGCAGTTTTTATATATACGGGACGTTCGTTTGGAGTCTTTTAACAGTGTCATCATTTATTCAGCGAACGGCCGACGTTTATTTAACATTAATAACATTATTTATAATGATATTAAATAGCGTTTTATATTCAACGTAATGATCCAAACATATAATAATATTAGGCGTGTTATTAGATACTCGGCTATAGAATCTAATATCTTCCCAATGAGCCGTCAGCTCGATCGTCGTCTAATAAACTTGTTAAATTAAGTTATCGCTCTTTTAGCATACAAGACTATGTTATGCAAATTCCTGATCTTTTCTCGCCAGTTAACGTCCCACAGTTCTCACAAATCGATTCATATCTAGTTATATCCGACAACTTGTTATATCCGACATTTAAATGACTCTTATAATCTGGCATGTACATCTTTCCGTATAATATTTGGAATTTATGAACATGAGTTATTCAAGAAATGCTGCGGAATTTATTGGAAACAAAATTCTTAATTGATCATTTATAATCAACATCGTAATTGATTGTCGATATTACTGATTTGTTAGAAAATATTATGAGATAGGAAGGGGCGAAGCACACAGGTCTAATTTGATGTTGAAAACCAAACCAACTACAACACAACAAATACCACATATCTAACGAAAAACTATTTGACTTTGTTCAGTAGAACTTTCAGCAAATTCATCAAAATAGAAATGCGTTTTTTGCTGTTTTTCAGATAGTTCTCGCCTTGTCCTTTTTATCCTATAACCAGGACAGCCAGGAAAAACAAGTTTCATTCTTAATTTTAATTTTGAAAGTTTTATGAAATAATAGCTACACTATTCAATCAAAGCAAAATATAAATTTTACGGCTACCTTTTTCACAGAGATAGTGTTGTCTCTGTTATATATAACCTCTACCTGGTACTTTGTCAGAATTTAATATAACACTTGTAAAAATGCTTTTTTTAACTTAATTTACTTTTTGTTTATTATTTTTAGTCATTTACAAGTTTGCCAGAGTAAAGAATCAGTCAGTTCTTTTACCTCACCCACATATAAGCTTTTACGTATACTTAAAAATTATAATAAGGTCTCGTAAACTAAACGACACAACCTAAAAAACTAACAATGAAAAAAATACTTTCGTTATGGATTTTCCAAACATTGCCGTTTATCGTAAGAATATAGGTGATGGCCGGTTATACGTCTTTTTGCTCCACTTTCAAATGCTGTTGTTAAAAAATTCGTAATTTTCTTTTCAAATATCATCGATGCACCTTTTTATCCGCGAACTTCTAAGCCGCACTCTACCCTATATTGTAAATCAGTTATTTATTATCAATACCGATGAAATATCGTAGCAAATCCATACATGCCTACATACCTAAAAATAAAAGTTAAACAATTTTAAATTAAGCTTAATGACAAAAAATCTAGGAAAAACTGTACAACTCTACAAAAATATAACTAAATTGTACAAATTTTTTCAGCGAACAACTCTCTATTGAGCTACTACTCTACTATTGAGAACAACTCTAATTTTTCAATTCAATGATATCTAAGCTTTTTTATTTGATATTCTCATTATCGAAAGTCGAAAAATTTCAATTGGTTGATAAGTAGGGTAGGACGGGGCAAAAAAGTCTAATTTGACTTTCAGTAATTATACTGTCTTAACCAACAACTATCCAACTGTGTTCAGTAAAATTCTCAGGTAATTCCTAATTTTTTAAGAAATGTGTTTTTTTATTATTATTCTACAATTTCTTATTTCTTTCTTTTCACCCCATAGGCTGGGTAAAAATGGAGAACTATCGGACACACAGGTACAATTAATTTTAAACCATAATAATAGCTAAAATATTTTAACAATACAAAATAAAAAAGGAATGGTCACATTGTTACAAATATTTTTACCGTGTATAACATTGGTCTGATATTTTGTCAGAAATATTCATCTGCAGAGTTGGATTGACTATTAATTCAATTTATCTATTGTAAATGACTTTCTTTAACTTAATTTACTTTTTATTTTCTATTTTTTATTGTTTACACCTTTTCCAGTGTGAAGGTTCAGTTGGTAATTTTTAACCCACATCTAAATAAATAACTTTTAAATCAATTGAAAATTAACAATGAAATAAGGTTTACTTGAAAATTATATCAAAGTCTCGTAAACTAAATAATAGTGCTCACAACCGAAAGAACTGACAACAAAGAAAAATTATTTTGTTATGGATTTTCAAACATAGTCATTAATCTATTGATAGCGACGTTGTATGAATTAAGGTAACAGCTGATTTAACATTTAACATTTTTTAACATTCGAATATTGTTATTAAAATAATCGTATATTTACTTGTTTTTGAGATATTGGTGGTGGACCTTTTTTTCGTGGACCTACAAGCCCAGCTCTACCCTATTCATGGCAAATAAATACAATCTCACACATTTAATCTCTGAAATTATGTGTTCTACCCAAATAAATCTTTTTTAAAGGTTTTAAATATATATATATATATATATATATATATATATATATATGTATATATGTGTATATATATATATGTGTGTGTATGTAAATGTGTGTTCGTGATGTTATTTATCTAATTATATATTAACAAAAATAATGTTAGGCTTACATTATAAATAAAATTTTAAATAGATAATTTAGCTTAAGACAGAACAACTAAAGCTAAATTATAATCAGGAAGCATATCTAAAGTATGCTCTATTTTTGTATGCAACTGTCATTTGGCAGTCTCCTCCAAAATAAAAAAAATCTAATGATGCACTATGATAATTTATACTAATTAACTACAACTTCGAAGAAAAATAAAACAAAGCAATGTAATATACGGGTGTATTTGTAATTTTAAATTCATTGATTTAAATAAGGTACGTTTACATTGCCACGTGTTTCAGGAAAACACCAAATTTATCATTTATCTTTGTTTTTAAAAAAAAAATTCATATTCATGTTAGTGAATATTTATTGATTTAGAAGAGTCCATTGTTTTTTCGTGATTGGATTTCACATCTTCGTCACATTTTTCCAAAACTTTTTGAAAAACATTATCGAGTAGCATGGAAATCTTCCTCTTCTTGTTTTTTAACATTTTTATATGTGGCCTTAAATGATAGGCAGCCGGCTTTGGAGGTTCATCCAAATAGTTGTTATTGATAAATAAATCTAACGTCGGTATATATATATATTATTTTGCCATCTCTCTCCAATTTGGCGAAAAGTCTGTTCAATATTATCAATATTTTTTTTATTCGTATTAGAAACTAACGCGCCACACAAACAAATCCAACACAAGCAGAAAATATATAGCTAAAAATAGATATTTTATAATAATTCGAAATTAATTTAAATATTAATTCTCATACCTTTATAAAATTTGCGTTATCCATTATAAATTCATAAAAAAAGATTAACTGACACTATAAAGTAGAAAATTATTTTATAAACAATTCTAAAACGACAAAAATAACTGTTCAATTTGATATTTGTTTATTATAAAACAGATTACTAGACTTGAAAATAAACGATTGTCAAAATTGATGAAACAAATTTTACGATTAATGAAATATGATTATGAACGTTTTAATATATGTATTACAATGTCAATGAATATGATTTACGTATTATAGCTTTGGCAATGATCTCTGGATCAGCTTTTGGATTTTTAAATATATAAATAACTTTTAAATTTAGATCTTTCGACAAACCTCATGAGCAACTATTGACCTTAGTCCTTCTGAAAGTTTACCTTTATCGTCCTTTCTTTGAGCACTTGATTTACGAAAAGTCTTCTATCCTCTTTCTTTCACTTCAATCACTTCACTTTCCCGCAATGGAGTTTCACAAATAAAACAATTCACGTTATTAGCAGTCATGGCTTCAAAATGCAAGTAAAACTTGTATACGGAACGATGAAAATATACTGACGTCTAGAAAAAATACTTCTATTGATTCTGAACATAATATACATATGTAGATGTAGAAATGCAGCTAATTGATGTTGTGTGTTGTTATTAGAAGATAATATAATCTTATATACGCAGCAATCTATTCCTTGCAATCGAGTTATTGGAACGATTATCGCCAAAGATTATTCCTATATATAGTTCCAATTTGAGTTTATTCAATATTTCATAGCTTAATAATCCGAAATCTATATAAATATTGCCAAAAAAATATAAAAAAATGCTTTAAATTGTATGATTTAAAATGTTTAATAATCAGCAAAAATAAGAATGCAAAGCAAAAATAATTAATTTATGTTATTTCTAGGCCAGACCTGAGCAGAATAGCTTAATTCAACATTGAAATTATTCATTTATTAGAGAGAATGCGTTCAAGCGCAAAGAGCGGCCAAATATCCGATGGTGGCGCGAGAAGCAGAAACTTTGCGGCGCACGTACGCTAAAACTATTGATGTTACAGAAAAAAACGTTATTGAATAAATTATAGAAAATTTTGTCTAGTTTAATTTTGTATATAGTTATTTTAATATAGCATGAGTCAGAAAGGAGATATCGTTGAAAAACTGATTTTTGACGCAATTTTTCCAATATAGCGGCGGCAGCGGCAAAAATTCGAGGTGGCAAAGTTCAAATTCGTAAAGATCACATCAAAATCTATAAAATCACCAATTTTCAAAACTACCGCAAAACTCTTAAGGTAAAACTACCAAATGACTGAACTATTACATCAGTTTAGAAATTTTAGTATATTATATTATATAGAGATCAAGGATTAAATAAGCAGAAGGCCTTTTTTAAAATAATTCATATGTTTTTATTAGATATTGAAACAATCAATTGAAATGACGGAAAATGTAGATTGTCAAGTATCTTGTATAAATTGAATTGGGATAGGGCTTCAAACGTTAACAATTACAACATATTGAGAGTAACTAAGTTGTGTTATTACGAAAAATTATTGAACATATTGTAATATTTGAATAGAATATGAATAGCTTGTTTTGATTGATGTTAATTGATGAATAAAAATTTTAAAATATTTAATTGCATATTATAAATTTGTAAAATATTGCACAGATTGCAGAAAAGTTAATAAATGAATGAGAATGTTGAATAATTGATTTATTAAATGTTTGGTTTAATTGTATAGTACTAATTAGTACTATGTTGAATACAAATTGTGTATAATTAGTTAGATTATGATTTGAAAAATAACTTAAAAAACATTTATTTAAATCTACGCATTGCTATTAACATGTATAATTTATTTTCAGTTTTAAGTGATTGAGATAATCCCCAATGTTTGCAGATTTGATTCATAAGTTTATCAATTTGAATATATTATAGGACACAGCGCTTCTTAAAGGTCAACGGTTAAAAAGGTTCACCACCGATATCTCATAAACAAGAATAGTTAAGAATTTTTCAACAACAATATTTGAAGGTAGAGGGAAAAACATGTATAACTAGTCATCACTATGATTCTTACGACGGTGCAATCAGGAGATAAATGCCTTGTTTGAAAATCCATGACAAAAGTATTTTCTTTCGTTGTTGGTTGTAAGCACAGATTTTTAATTGCAGTTTAAGATGTTTCGTTAATTATAATTTAGATCCAACGGTTTTTTATATAACCTCTAGAACATCTTACACAAAGGTGAGGTTAAAAGGACCAACTAAATCTTTACACCAAAATAAAATGTACGAATGACATTAATATTTTGCATTATTGCATAAAGTATCTATCATTTTGTGAAATTCTTTCAAAATTAAAAATAAGACATTGGACCTGTTTGCCCCCTGGCCGCCCAAATTTACGCCGCCTATGGGCTAAAAAATGAAGTGACAAATGTTTGAAAAGCAGCAATGAATCCATTTCTACAATTATGAATATGTGAACATAGTTAGATCGTTATTTGTTTGATATGTGTTGTTTGTTGATATAATTGGTTTGGTTTTCACAATATAATTGCTCAAAGTCAAATTGAACTTTTGCCTCGCCCTACCCTATTATAGTTTTAAATGAACACTAATTATTTTATTTTAATTTTTTAGTTCTGTTAAAAATAATATGTGGCTTTGTTACTAAAAGCATCTAGATATACTTGTGTGATCAAACTATTTATTTATTTATATAAATTCCAGTATAAACAGTAATAATTTGAGTATACTGTATTTGTTGAATAATCACTTTGAGTATTATCATTATTCCCGAAAAAAAGATTATGTTTTTGCTTGCTAGTTTTATGTATTTCCAAAGTTTCAAGTCAATTTGAAACCCTCTCAGACCAAAATTGTTAAAAGCATGTGTGTGCGTAAATGTATGTATGTAAGCCGAACGGCTAAACGGATTTTAAAAATCCAAAAATTATTCGATATAATTCGATACGGACTCGTGTTAATTTAACTTTTATAATTATCTAACTTTATAATTAACAGAAAAGTGCAAAATTTTTCGTCTACGTTTTAGCCAAAAATCCTGAATCTATTTTGAAAGTTCAAAGTAATGGCATATGAAAAGAAGTGAAATTGTAAACATTCATTAAAGTTTACACGTTTATAAGACACACGAGTATGTGCACTTATGATATCTGCAATTAATATAATTACAAATATTATAAGCCTGTTGGAAATTGCATTGATTTAGTAAAAGAAAAACAATATTTTCAAAAATTTTCAACAGATTTAATTATTATATTGTTGAAAAGATTTTGAGAAAATATAATATCGCAATAAAAATAATTATATTATCAGTCATAAACGATATTGATCTGTTGCTAAATAACTTTCTAATGGCAATAACGTTGAAAACTTTTCGACTAAATAAATCTTTAAAAAAATCCTTTTCCATCAATATTTACCAAAAGCGTGCATCAATCATCGCAAACAATATCCGCTACACAATAGCTATTGATTAAAAAATGAAACAAATTAACGAATTCAATTAACACATCTCGAAATATCAATTCCAGCAGGTAGTTATGTGTTTGGGCTAGTGAATTAACATGAAGGAAAATATTTACTCAAATGACGCTTCATAAATATTAAAACGAACCATTTGTTACAGGTCGAACTGAGAACAATGCGTCCGATCGACAGGACCACAAAATGAATGTTACAAGAAATCTAAATGATGGTGTAATTTAGAGAAAAAACAACGTCACGTTCACACGCTAATGTAATTTATAATCGAACCAAATGTCAGCATTAACATGAAACCCGTGGAGCTTCATACCTGGACAAGAACAAACACCCGCATGTTCCTTAGAAAAAAATCGAAAGTAGGGGAGAGCCGGACAAATTTATTTATTTACTCAAACCATCTGCATGAAATTATTAATAATACTGTACGTCTCAAATCAATTGAAAACTAATTTTTATTTGGCAGGCTGGGCAGAAAGGTTCATTTTAACTTTTAGTATTTTTACTGTGGAATAATATTTGACATCTGAACCTTCTTAATCCTTCTAATCGAACAGGGGATAAGAACGTCGACTATTTGTTTCTAATTTCAAGATGTTTTACGGAATAATAGCTGCATTATTTAATCAATGCAAATGCAACTGAACAATAAAATTAAAAACTAAACAAAATATATAGTTATATAAAGTAGGGCGGGAAACAAAGATCCAACTTGACTTTTAGAAATTATATTGTGCTAAACTAAACCAAATGTATTGCAAATAATAACATATATCAAGCAAACAACTATCTGACAATGTTCAGTAAAACTCCCAGCTAATTTTTTATTGTAGAAATATGTATTTTTGCTGTTATTCAAAAATTTGCCACCTGGTCCTTTAAACCCATCGGCGCGGTAAAATGGGGAACTTTAAAAAAAAATTACAAATAATGCAAAATATAAATTTCATGAGTACATTTTTTACAGAGATATAGTATTTTCTCCGGAATATTTATCAGCACAATTGGAATAACAACTGATTTGATTTATCTCTTGTAAAATTGTTTTTAGAATTAGAATAATATACTTTTTTATTTACTATTTTCTATTATCTACATCTTTGCTAGAGTAAAGGTTTAGTTGGTCTTTTTTACACCATTCACGTGTAAGCTTTCATAGAAGATATATAAAAAACTGTTGAACATAACTTGAAATTAACAATACATCTTATAAAACAATTAAAAAACATAGACTTAAAAATTATATTAGGGTCACGTAAAACAACAGTGCTCACAATAAAAAAAAACTAACTACTAAAGAGAATACTTGTTATGGACTATTAAAAATTATCGTTTATCTCCCGATTGCAACTTCATAAAAATCAAGATGATGGCTGATTAATTAACTTCTGCCCTCTACTTTCAAATATTGTTATTAACAATTCCTGAATTGACTTTTTTTAAAGATGCATTGTGGTGCACCCTATATGTATATATTCTTGCTTTGATAGCAGATTTGATAGATTAGATAAAATGACTTGAAACCTGAAAATTTTGTAAAAAACAAGCAAATATCTGACAACTACATAAGAGCTCTGATATCAGGGCAAGTCAAATACTCATTGCATGCATTTATGTAGTTTTTATCCAATTTTACTTATTGAAAAGCAATTAGAAGTAAAAATGTGATTGAACTTTACTCGTTGCTTTTTAAGAAAACAATATAATAGTTTTTATAATTGAAATATCTTGATATTTATATTTTTATTGATATTTATTGTTGTCAGAATTTATAGAATAGTGAAAGTACATTTTTAACTTCCCGTAGGAAAATTTCAAAGGTTTCTGAATATTTTGGCATACCTTAGAAAAAATTGATATATGTGTGTGTGTATGTGTGCGGATACAAATTTTCGTCGACAATTTCGAGAACACCGATCATCCCATTTGAATAATTAAAAAAACATTCAATTTGTATTGATAAGGAGACGTGCTGATTAGTTTTTGGCGAAGGCAGGTCTAGCCGTTCCGAAGATGCGGGGCAAAAAGTGCCAAAAACGGTAACTCAGTTTTTAAGAGAACGGAGCGTCCGATTTTAAAAATAACAAAAAACATTTTATTTGTATTGACTAGATGAAGATTTAGTTGATCAAATTAGATTGATCAAATTTTTATGAAAGCAGGTTTAGCGGTTTGGGAGATCTAGTGGAAAAAGTGGAAATAAATGCCATTTTGCGGTCAAAAATGATCATTAGACACATGTACATCAAATTATCAGATGTTTTATGGAGATTTTAACAATAAGTATAAATTTTGTTTACATTCGTATAGGTTCCGTACTAATGTTTATCCGTTAGACGGCGATGCGGCGCTTACGCGCTTTAAAAAAAGTCCAGAATTTCTAAAATACGTCAAAATAAAGATAATATTTTTTTCAAATTTTTTTTTCAAACAAAGTAATTTTCTGTCAAATTTATAGTATCTCAAAAATCTAATTTTTCGAAATATTTTTTTTTTCATCAATGTTAATCGTTTTTAAAAAAATAAGTATTTTTGGTACGAGAAATTCCGTCAATTTGCCTTAAGGCACGATGCCATGCGCCCCACTATTTATATTGATGCGGTAATACCGGGAAATAGTTATTTTCAAATAAAAACAAATATGCTTGATTTTAGGCTTCCCGAAATGAACATGGAACTAGGAACCTTTTGGTTGTAAGGATAAGGCTGTTACCATAAAATTACGGATTTTTTTGCATAAAACTAAGGTGTAGTAGATTGGCAATTCATAACGAAAATTTGATAGAATCTTGATATATATTTCTGTTTGGATTGACAAACCTAGCGCAATTTTAAAACCGTGTATTTTTTTCTGTTTTCCTCTATATATGATATATATATATATATATATATATATATATATATATATATATATATCACTGGGCGCGCGATCGTTTACTCCTCTCCTAACAATAGGCAGTACGGCGATCAGTGACAGCCTTATTATTCCCGAACAATTGAAAATCATCATTCTGTGTGACACTTGTATACGTAACTTTTTTGAAAATGTCATTTCTTTATGTCTTCATCAACAGGTCGCTCAATTCAAAAGTTGACTTGTTACACATAAAAATAATGGAATGAATACAGAAAAAAAGGACGAACCAGATTTTAATTTAGATATTTTTAATTGCGGGTGTAGGTGCTGCGCTAATCGAATTCGTGAATATATATTTTTGGTATTGTGGATAAATTACCTCAAGAAGTAGTGGTGTATGGCATCGTGCCTTAAGGCAAATTGCTGGAACTTCCCATACGGTAACAAAATTTTCGTGGAACATTAAATGTTTTCAAATAGTTTATTATAAATAAATACTGTAACATCGTCTAATATATATAAGAATTATATAAACTAAATTGCAAAGTTAAAATCATTTATTTATTTAAAGTATATAAGTGAGCTTTAGAACTTTAGCAAAGATTAAAGTTAAAATCTGAATTATTTTCGATATACAAAAAAAAAAATTTCGAAAGAAAAAGTGTTTTTTTTTTTCAAAAACAATTGTTTCGTCAGCGTCAAGCAGCAAGTTTTTTGAATCATTCAAATTGGATGCTTAGCTCTCAAAAACTGCCATTTTTTGTACATTTAGCTCCGTATCTTTGAAACGGCTGGTCCCGCCTTTGTCAAAAACTAATCACCACTTCTCTCTATCATTACAAACTGAATGTTTTTTAGATCATTCAAATCGGATGCTCCGTTCTCTCAAAATCTCGTATTATATTTTCGACACTCTTTGCTCTGTTTCTCCGTAACGACTGGACCCGCCTTTGCCAAAAACTAATCAGCACATCTCCCTATCAATAGGAATCCAATGTTTTTTGAACCATTCAAATCGGTTGATCCGTGCGCCAGAAGCCTACACACACATCAATTTTTTCTGAGGCATGCCAAAATGTTCAGAAACCGTCAAAACGTCAAGATAAGCAAAAATTTTCAATTTCGATTTTCGGCCCATTGCTATAACTACCCTACGGGTAGTTAATAAACTGGTGATAAACAAATCGCGTATTTATATCTTGAATTTTGTTTCATACTTTGCACTATACTTACAAAGACTTTATTGTAAAAAAATATATGGCTGAGACCTATATACAAATTAATCATTGATATTATGTGATTTTAATACTTTTATCGAGGTGAAAAATTTTGTCCGTAGACAATTCATGTTCAATTCATTTTTTACTGTTTTCTAAAAATTTGTCTCCTGGTCAGCCTGGGAGCAAATAGATCCAGTTTCAATTATGTTTAAATAAGAGCTACATTATTAAAACAACGCTAGATATAACTATACATTTTTTAGAAAGATAACACTGTACATAACCTTGATCTAGTATTTCGTCAGAAATAATCATCAGTATAATTAGAATAACTATTTATTTAACATATCTCTTGAAAAATTGTTTCTGTTATTTTAAACTACTTTTATTCACTATTTTTAATTTCTTACATCTTCGCCAGGGTAAAGGTTAAGTTAGTTCTTTATACCTCACGTATAGATGTAATTTTTTAATCAAATCCTACTATTTTCTATTTTAACAGGAATCACAACTTCTCCCAACGACTTGTCCTATGAACGGTTTGTTGAAGACTTAACCTACTATCTCACGATAGGCAACCCATTGATTAACCATTCTCTTATGCGTGGCAATTATATTAAATAAATATCAAATAGTTATGTGTGTATACTGAAGCTATGCCCATGAAAAGCGATTTTCACTTGAGATTATATTTAAAATCTATAACCTCAAAATTTTATGCTGCCTGATTTTGAGCTAACCGAATCTGGGTTCGAACCTGGAACTAGTTTGTTAAATCTCAACTACTCACCACTTCTCCTGAAGCTGTTTGCTGAAGAGTTTAACCTAGTGGTTCACGATAACCATTACCTCCGTTAACCATTCTCTCATGCGTGACGATTATATTAGATAACTATAAATTATATTATCGAATTATGTATGTAAAAAAATTATTTAGTTAACTTTACTTTTAATTGGAAGTGCAAAACTATATTGATTCGCATTTTTAATTACTAATACAATTACAATTTCAAAGTTAGTAATACATAATATTAATAGTAAGTATATTCTATAATAAATTGACTCATTTGAAAATATTTTGAGTGAGGTACCTTTTAGGTGAATGAATCCTAAAGAAATTCTTGGAGTCAAATTCTCAAAAAATCGTTGCCTTCTAGAAATCAAATTAAAAATCTATTTGCCCCAGCTCGCCTTTGTATTACTGCATATGAACAATTCTAGGATTTTGAGCCCCTGCGAAAAAAAGCCGTAAAACGCCATTGAAGCATCTCGATCTTCGGTTCAGTACCGTGGATTTCTCGGTAAGAACAATTTTACTGAGAGATCTGCTGCCGTAGTCCGAAAGAGATGAGATCACACGAAATAATCCAAGAAGAAGAGAGATCCCGAGTGTATTTATTTATATGTTAAAAGATCAGTATCATGATTTATGCACAGCTGGATATTAGGCACCCCGTCGCGCTTGTTAGACGTCTTTATATTACGGATGGACACTGTAACCAAACGCAGAGTCGAAATTTGTTAAATTAATGGCCTCTAATTTGGTTGAATTAATGCGACGTTAGTTTTGGTGAAATGTCAAAAGTGTTAGAATTATCGCCGTCTACTAATTCGATGAGCCCAGCGTGCTGCTTAATTAATCGATAAGTTATGGACGACGGTCCCGAATTAGCATAAGCAAGTGTGATCAACTATTTATTGTACCGTAAATCATACGAATGAGTGCTTTTAAAATGTCTTAATGAGCGACTTAACTTTTGCTTACCAAATATGTTTTCATAATTATCGACACCGGTTTCATTCCGCCCAACCTCATAACGCACATTTTTGTGAACCATAAAGCTTATTTTTTTTAAACAACTGTTTTAAATACTGTTTAAAACCATTATACTAGTAATATGATGATCAGACTTTTAGATATATCGACGATAACGACGATAACGACGAAGCTGATGCACGATAGTGTATGTTATAAAAATATCAATTTATGAACGTTTTCTTTGCGGTATTCCACTTTATTGAATTATTATAACTTGTTTGTTTATTATTATTTCAATAGCGATCAGAACTTGAGAA